>NC_061484.1:8926632-9172106 GCF_022539355.2 Hippoglossus stenolepis | reverse complement strand
GCACTTCAAACACCCCTTGAGGGTTAGATGCTATTCACCAAAGGGTTAACCACACACGAATACAACTTTAGTGACAAACATACTGAGAAAGGGTTTGCACAGCTCTCAGATTAATCATCTTAATAACGTCATTTATATAGGAACCTTCACAAACAGGGATTAGTAAAAGGAGTAAAACATCATTCCTACACTAATACAACTTTAGTCACACCTTACTGAGAAAGTCTTTCTACAGCTCTTAGAATAATATTATAAACAACTTTATTTACAAAGCGCCTTTAAAAACAGGATCACAAAGTGCTTAGAGGACACTGATAACAGCAACTAATAAATAAAAGCACTAGAAGACAGCATCATGAAGAAGCTGCACTTTACAGTTAAAATTAACAATAAAAAGAAGAAGACGACATAACATAAAAGACTGAATCAGCAAACCACAATTTCAGGAGGTTGCTCTTCATTCTGATAAGGCAAATAATCAAATAATCAAAAACTGAAAGTATAGAAATACAGATCATCACTTTGGACTTGGGTTCATGTTCAGAGTTTTTTCACGTTTCTTTATGGGACTGGCCTTCCTCGGGTACAAGGTAGTGATAGAGGTTAGGGTTTTAAATTGGCATTTGTTGCTTGGGGCTGGCAAGATTACACACAAAACTACTTAAACAGACTAGGTATGGGTCAGGAGGAAACCATTGCATTTCGATGCTGATCCAGGAAAAGGAAGTTTTTCCAAATTTTCACTGATTTCTCAGAGAATAATTCAAATATCTTGGTGGAAAAATCTGAGATGTTCAGGGACTGATAATTATGAGTGTGTGTAATTCTGTGTAGATCCATAAAAAGATTCCAGTGAATTTGAATGAAACAAATAGGACTGTTGGCATTGGTGAAGGTATGAATTCGACTGAGCATTACCCTGCTGTTTTAGCAATGTCGCCTGATGATGACTGAAGGGGCCTTAACATGGTGCTGGAAATAATCAACTATTCCAGATGTTTCCCTGCTATTGCATTTGTTCTGTCCAGGATACTTCCTTAAACTTTCTGACACAAAATATACACTTTTATTCACGCACAATCCTTGAAAAAGTACAGTTATATTTTATATTACAGTTAATATTGTAAATCTAGGAATTGATGAATTGGGATTCTGTAAATTCAGATTTGCCCTGGCAGCTCTCAGAGGGAGTGCTCTGTTAGTAAAAAATACAGATTTCGACACATAAACTCTCTTTGAAACATATTATAAGATGTCTGGTCCCATGTTTTTGAGCACAGGTAACTTAGTGTTGAAATCTTGAAGATGCACAATCATATCCAGCGCCAGGGTTTGCAGGTACAAAGTGCAAGGAAGTGCAACAGGTTCTTATGACGGGAAAAAGGGGGACATCTCTGGCCACTGGATAACTGACTGCCAATAAATAGAGGTAGTTTGTCATTTTTAACATAATCACATATCAGAAAGTTCCCAAATCAGTATTGGTGCAACACTGCAACTGTCCACTATCAAACATGTTCACCCCTGACTGTGATTGGACGTGCTCGTGTCAGTCATCCAGGAGGCGTCCTGCTCCACTCGCAGCAGCGCCGCTCCACACTGTCCTGTACCTGAGGCCTCTCCAGATCAGCCGCTAAGAGAACCTCCAGAACAGAGGGCTGAGAGAGTGTGAGAAAGACACAATAACTTCTCTACATCTAGTTTGTTGTGGTTGTTATAAAACTGAATTCTGGCCCAAAATAATAATCTCACCTGTAATCTGGAAAAGACTAGTTGCACGTCTCGTTGCTCTGAACTGTCTCAGCATGTCCCTGAGTCAGCTGATCACCGTTGTTGTGCAATAGTAAGCAGACGTGATGTTACTAATTATGAATAATCATTAAATATTGTAGCGTCCCGCTCACAGACGACACGGAACTTCTTCTCTTATTTGCAACTTTATTGGTGTCAACTCAACATGTCACACTTCTGTTCTTAACCCGACACTAACAACAACAACTTGTCTTCTTCACTCCCCCTTCCTCCTTCACCCCCTGACCCGCTAACAAACCAGCCAATGAGAGCCTGTCATCCCACACAACCCCACAGTCATTGGTCTAGAACTGTCACATGCCCCACCCCGACCTGTTCACTGACCTCAGGACATCTCAGAACTTATTTAACACAGTGTACTTAGCTGAACATAAGTCATAACGAATTAAGCATAGCAGTCAAACAGAACATAATTCTAACTATCAGTCCGTTACACTACCTCCCCATCAAAGTCCCTCGTCCCGAGGAACAACAAAGACTCCCAGGCGGTCAGGAGGTCTGGCGGTTCTCCCGCAGCCGCGCGGCCCTGCAGCAGGGGGTCCACAACGTGGGAATCCAGGGCAGGGACCGGAAAAAAGGGGAAAGGATCCTGACTGTGGGGAACTTGATAAGAACACGGCACATCAGAGGGGTATTGGGAGAAGATCGAACAGTGTCCCTGACACCCTGTGTCTCCAGTCTCCAATCGCAGTGGGGCCGCCGTGCCCCGATAGGGAGCCAGTCTATTTCTGTGGAGGGCAACCTCCTTCCTCTCAGCGGCAGCTGACCCTGCACACAACTTCACCAGCCTCTCCAGGACCCTGCAGGGCCCCATCCATTTGGTGTCCAGCTTGGGCACCTGCCTTTCTTCCTCTGCGGTTGTACACCCAGACCAACTCGCCGGCTCGAATGCCGCCCTCTGGTATGTACGTCGTAGTTCCTCTTCTGCCTTGCCCCTGCACTCTGCAGCCGGGCCCCTGGCAAACTTCTGTGAGTTGACTCCAGGTGGTCCTGTAATTTCCTGGCATATTCAGGCTCAGGAGGATCCACCGGGGTGGGTCCTGAGGTTTGCCCATCATCATTTCAGCCGGAGTCCGGATTTCCCTGCCTAGCATGAGTAGGCGGGGAGCAGGATGTGGAGTTCTGGGCAGCAGACCTGTATGCCATCAGCACGAGGGGAACATGGGTGTCCAGTCTTCTTGGTGTTTAGCCACTATGGCAAAGTTGTTGCGCCAGTGTGCAAGCTGGAACCGCCGACTGCCGCCACTCTGGGCGTGGTGAGAGGTGGTGCGTGTCTTATGGGAGCCCAGCTGCACATGGTTGCAAACACAGGACTCAAAGTTCCTGCCCTGGTCGGTATGGATGACCTCGGGGTGCCCCGAACCAGCTGAACATTCCTTCCACTCAAAGTATCACAATGGTCTCCGCCTTCCTGGTCAGGCAGGCTGTATGCTCCTCTGGCCACTTGAGAAGTAATCCATGAAGGTGAGGACGTAGCGGTTACCCCCTTTCCGAGCGGGGAATGCCCTAGAACATCGACCTGACTCTCTCCATGAGCCCCTGTTGGAAACTGTTGGAGTTGTGCATGGGATCTGTCTGTGGGGCCTTTGCGTAAGGCGGTGCAGTTTGTCGCAGCGCACAATAATCTTCCACATCTCGCTGTGCTGGCCCCAGAATTTCCTGTGTCGGAGGCGGCGGAGAGCCCTAGAGATCCCAAAGTGACCAGATCCAGGAGCTCCATGTACAGCCCGAGCACAGTCTCCTTCAGAGCCCCTGAACTACCACTCCGCCACCGTGTCTCCTGTAGCTGGTTCCTTCCACCCCTTTGTAGAACCTCATTACACAGGCGCAGGGTTTCAAACACTGACCATAGTCCTCAGGCCCGGAAAACACAGATAATTTCCTCCCACCGCTGTTTGTGTCAAAGGGGCACCCACATGCATACTGGCCTGATGTCACCATCCTCCTCTTGGATTTTCCTCCACTCCACTGTATCCACAGCCACTAGTCGCTGATCGGCAGACGGACCCCAGGTCCCAGAGCTGCACATTTCACCAGTCTTTACACTGCACTCTGTGCCTCCCTTTTTCGCAGTAGCGGCAGAATGCCAGCTGTCGCAGGACCGACGTGGAGAGTGCATACTCAAGTCTGTGTACCACTGTGAAGTAATATGCCTGTAGTTCCTCAATCCAGCGTGCCAGCTGGCCTTCCGGCCCTTGAAGGACATTAACCACTGCAAAGCGGAATGATCAGTCCGGACAGTGAAGTGAGCCCCTAGGTAATATTTGAAGTGGCCGGATGGCACTGACCACAGCGCAGTTCAGCCTTGTTGAATGTCCTTGCTGTAGTACGCCACCACTCTTCTCCCCAGGTGTCACTCTGGGCTAACACAGCACCTGAGCCGACGTTGCTGGTATCCGGTCAAGAATGAAAGGGAGAGTGAGGTCAGGCGGGAGAGGATCGGGTGCCTCCAGCATGACTTCCTGCAGCCAAGGAAGGTTCGACACTTTTCTGTCCATAAGAACGCCTCCCTTCAGAGCATGCAGAATATGGGGCGCAGCTATGCAGGAGAACCCTTCACGAACCTCCTGTAGTAGGAGTGACAGGTTTCAGGAAGCCTTAGGGTCCTGTACAGAACTGGGGTAAAAGTCAGCTCTTCACTGCTTGTACTTTCTCTTCCATGGTGCCAACACCACACTCGCCAACCGTGTGACCAATGAAAGTCACTTCCCGTCTCATGAAGCAGCACTCTGGGGATGCAGTTTCAGTCCTGCTGCTGCCACCCTCTCCAGCACCCGCTTGAGGGACCTGAGGGCAGACTCAGCGATTCTCCGTGTACCAGGATACTGCCCAGATATACAACACACTCTCGCGGGGAATATCAGCCAGCACCTGTCCATCAGCCTCTCGAACGTGGCGGGGGCATTGCAGAGGCCAAATGGGAGGACTCAAACTGCCACAAACCTCCATTGGTGATGAAGGCAGCTTTGGGTCTGGCCTCAGGGGCGAGAGGGACCTGCCAATACTCCGCTGCGCAGATCCGCGAGGAGAACCAGGAAACCCCGCCACTGAATCAAGGGCCTCATCAATGCGCGGAAGGGGATAGGAGTCCTTTGGTCACTTTGTTGAGGCCTGAAGTCCACGCAGAATCGAAAGTCGTCCTTCTGCTTTTTGGGGACCAGTGACTACTGGGAGGCCCATGAGCTGGAGGAGGGCTCAATGAGTCCAGCCTGTTGCATCTCCCCGCAGAGTTTGTCAGCAGTGCCATTTGTCTGGCTAGGGAAGGCGTGGGTCTCATCCCAATGGGCTGTGCCTCCAGTTTCGATGTTGTGTTCGATGAGACTGGGTCCGACCAACATCGCTCTCTGACAAAGAAAAATAGCCCTGAACTCCAGCAGAAGCTGTAGTAGCAGACTCTGTTCATTGGGGGTTAGTCCATCAAGCAAGAAACTTGCCAGACCCTCACCGCCAGTGCTCTCTTCCTCAGGCTGTGTAGTGCAGGGGCTGGTCGTAGGTGCAGGCCAGTGGTTGGCGTGGGTGGAAGATGGCGTAGGCAGCGCCTGAGGAACTGTAGCACCCAGGCATGTCTGTCCCGGGTCTCAGTTGTCCCTGTTGTAATGTTGTGTCAGCAAGACAGCCTGGCTGTGGCCGCCATACATTCCGGATAGTGTGTCCATTCGGAAAAGTGAGGTCCCCCTCCTTGTACTAATGACAGTCCAATGCCCCAAGAACATCCAGCCCCAGTATGCAATCTTCGAGGTTCATACCCACACTGGACAGTGGCAAACCTCTTCCCCACCCCCAGAGTCACTAATGTTTCCACCAGCAGGTGTTCGCTCCCGGTGACTGGGTTCCGAAGTTTCACTATGGTGGGGAAAATATTTGTTTTATCTTTACCATCTCGGCTTCACTCAGCTACTGAAGAGCCTGTGTCCACCAGCGCAAAAACACTCTGTCCCTCGATAGTCAATGGTATACCAGCAGTCTCAATCCACGCTTGGCCCAGCATGATGAGCCATCCAGCCAGTTGTCAACTCATTCGCTGATGGTAGCACTCCCACCTGATTAGTGCAGCTTAACGTCTCTTCATTCAAGGGGTCGGGAAACAAAAGCAGGGGTCCACATCGGGCCCTGATTATGCAGCCCCTGGTCTATTTCCTGATTCGGGCCAAAGTTATGTAGGGCATTGTCGAACCAGGTGGCCAGGCTGTCCACATCTCAAAACCTCTTGAATGAGGTCTGAGACTGCCTCTCGCAGTGTGGTGGCATGCACGAGCTGCGTTAGTTTTTCCACCCAGGCAGGTTCTGCGTGCTTAACTCGGCTCCACGCGCAGCTCTCACTCTGTGCAGTAATATCCACCGCAGCATCCCGTGTCCCAGCGCCTCAGCATCTCTCTTTCTGTATTAATCCCAAAGCCTCCTGGAGTGGACCCGGGATGGGCCAGTACATCTGGATACGAGGTCAGCTGGTAATAAGGCCTGCAGGAAATGATCACGGCTAGCTCACTCTGGATGACAGGGGCATGTGAGCATAGGTGCGGTGACCAGCCCTCAATGTCGTTGGCGAGAGATCCCTCAGCAGCTCCCGCAGGCCGACGCTGTCTACTGCACAAGTTCAGAGCGAAGTAGGCTGGCTGTTGAGCACAATCCAACCGTCTCCTTTAAAGCCCCCTACTAATGCATCATAGTCGCCTCCTATCAGCGAGCTTAGCAGCAACAGGCTAGTCAGAGTATCCCCAGTAAGGCACATAGCGAGCTGGAGGGCTTTTCTCCTCCGTGCACTACTTTCCAGCTGCAATAATAGTTCAAATTGTGCATGGAATAAGCCCCAGTTAGCTTTTCCCATCAGATCTGGGGAGCCGAGGCGGAGGGCCTCTCTGCGCGGGCTCCACCCGCAGCTGTCGCCTCAGCCCTTCCTCCAACTGCCCCTGATTGACCCTCCTCCGGCCATTCTCCGGTCATTTCTCTCTCACCCGCTCTCTGTGTTTCGGCCCACTCCCGGCCTCGCCAGCGCTGATGTATTGCCGACAGTCGGGCTTCCCTCCTCCCGCTAATTTTCTTGCTCATCTTGCTAACAGGCAAAAGTCACTGCAGCTCCGCTCATATGCAGCGATCCGGAGGCGAACTTTTTACTTGACACCAATGTAAAGGCCCCGCCTCACAGACGACACGAACTTCTTCTTATTTGTAACTTTATTAAAGTCAACCCGAACATGTCACACTTCTTGTTCTTAACCCACACTCCTAACAACAACTTCGGCTCTCTTTCACTCCCCTTCCTCCGTCACCCTAACCTGCTAACAAACCAGCCAATGAGAGCCTGTCATCCCACACAACTCTACAGCCATTATTCAGGAACTGTCACATGCCCCACCCCGACCTGTTCACTGACCTCAGGACATCTCAGAACTTATTTAACACAGTGTACTTAGCTGAACATGTCATAACGACCACATAGCAGTCAAACAGAACATAACCTAACTACCAGTCCGTTACAATATGATTATTAAAATAATAAAATTATTTATTAAAAATAATACAATTATTAATAAAAACGATAGTTATCAATCAGAATAATAAATAATTAATGAAACAATACAATTATCAATTAAGAATAATACAATTTGTAATTATAATTTATCAAAGACGGGCAATACCTCGATATCAGGGACCAAATAATCAATCAGAAAGATCAGTCTCATAATCTGAAAAAGTTCACTAGTAATCTCAATATTTATCATTAGTGATTATATAATGAACAGTGAAGGTTTTAAGTTCGAGCACTGACTATCATACTCCAGCCGTATTCACATACATATGCACAAATAATCACAAAATACCGGTAATTTTAATTACATCTAGAATTTATTTAAGACAATAACATCAACGTAAATCAATGACTATTATCCCAACAAAACTAATTATATCAAAAAGGTAACAGTGAGACCTATAACACACATGCAATACCTGTGTGTGTGTGTGTGTGTGTGTGTGTGTGTGTGTGTGTGTGTGTGTGTGTGTGTGTGTGTGTGTGGGAGAGAGAGAGAGGGAGGGGGAGTCAAGATGGCGCACGGTCACGGGGATGACGCTGCCTTGCCGACTAAGATGGCGGTATAACCGCGTGGTTTGAACAAGGGAAGTCGAGAACAAAAGGATACTTTTGATCTATCTCGTGCTCCAAAGCGCCGAATGATAGCCACGAGATGCGACTCACCCTCTCTCTAATTCCTGGTGAACGTGTATAAAACGTGAATTGTGTGGATGCAGGTCGAATGTGTGTGCAGGCGGGTTTAGGAGAAAAGAGAGAGAGAGAGAGAAAAGGAAAACATGGAAGGAATGATCAGAGGAGATCTCAAACACCGCCAGAGACTATTTTGCGGGACTTACCACTCGTACCCAAGCGGACGAACTAAGATCCGCTCCAGTTGTGCACCATCTTTTAATGGGTTAAAATCTCTAAAATTGGTCAATGTAACAGTGTGGCGATGGCATAATCTGGGCAGAGAGAGTGCAGCAAATGTCTGGGCATACAGAGGCAAAAATGTCTGGGCAGACAGAGGCAAAAATGTCTGGGCAGACAGGGGCAGGCAAAAATGTTCAAGACAGAGGCAAAATCTGGGCAGAGAGATTGTATAACATTTCTAACACGGCAATACAATTTCAATTTCACACAATGCTATCGGCAGTAATTTTCAACATACCCATGAATTGGATGCGAAACGTGAAATGAAGGAAAAGGGAAAGAGGAGCAGAAGGAAAATTTGAGGCAGGCGAGTAGTGGTGGTGTTTGAAGGTGAACATGTGTGTTATCCTGCCAAAACCCAACCTTGAGAATGGACTTTAGGAGGTATTAATGTTTTGTTATTCAATAACGTGGAATCTATGATGAATCATTTCTAGATTCTGCGATCTACCGATATTGGACTTGCACTGCCAAGACTGAATGTGTATCTGGGAGGGCTGCACAACCGTAGTGGCAGCAGACTTCGGGCGATTCTCTCAACGAGGTCTAAGGAAACCGGTCAGGTGGGGATCCTACCGGGCGCCAGGCTGTTAACAGTGGAACTAACTTCTCTCATGAGGTCCTTACATTAGGTCTTTCGCTACCTGAACATACGTTATGTCATCCCTAAAATTACTGACAGAGTCTGTAAGGCATGCAACTATTGATGGTGTGAGTGGTTTGAATGGTCTCCTGTTGGAGTTGATTCTCCCCCTTTCAGATGTAGAGGCGTAGAGAGAGAGATGTTCTGGTTGCGCCTGGTCCCTCCCTAAACAATAAAGTAAACTTTGGGAGTGGGGAAGGAGGGCGCCTGCTCTAGTCTAGCCTATGAGGTTCAGTGTCTGGCTTCTTAGGGAGCCTGGAGGGGCAGGTACATCAAGGTTCCTTATCGCTCAGCCACACATCTCCGTATCAAGTCCTCCATCCCAGGATGCATCCCATGTTTTGGGTTTCGTCACCATATCTATACTCCTGGTATTGATGGGGGTGGTTTGAATCCTCACCCCCTGGTTTGGTTTGAAACTCAGTTGTTGGAAGGGTCGGTGTTGATGGGGTTTTCTGCTCGACCAATCCCTGCCTCCTGTTGAGAAGTATTTGGATACCGAGGTTCTTCCTGATTGTGGGGCTGGTTTGAATCCTCACTCCCCCTGGTTTTGTGTGGCACCCTGTTAAAGGGTTGACGGCCCCTGGTCTCCCTATTCCTGGGGGTTCATCTTGGCGCGCATTCGTTAATTTTCCAGCGCCAGGTCCACATTTGGCTGACTTGAATTCCCAGAACCCTGGTATCCTGTTCAGGTCCTCTGCTTGGCATGTTCGCATCTCCCAGGCCAGCTGAGAATACCTCCTCATCTCCTGCATGGTGGTGAAGTCACCTGCTCTGCAGTGCATGGTGACGCTCATACCCACACTCTCGTGGAGGTTGTGCAGGAATAGTGATTTGAAAGCAGTTTCTTTCTAGCCCAGGGCGTTACGCCCTGGAAATACGCCGCCTCAGGCGTCTGGGTAGTACTCCCTGCATGACCGCAAAGGCACCCAGGGTGGCAGAGGCCTGGTCGTGAAGAGTGAGTACTTTCTCTGCAGGGCCTGGACAGAGGCAGAGTAGCGATTCCTGGTACCAGGGGGAGCGTTTCCATGAACGCATGGACACCTCTGGTTGTCGCTTTCCAGACCAGCTTCAGCCTTCCTGATGATGGGTTTGCAAGTCCAAGAGGGCAACGCTCGACCTCCCGAAGGTAGTCGTCTATGTTGACTCTGGCTGTTTGGGTCGTAAGGTTTGACGCTTGGACAGGACTCCAGCTGTCAGGTGCGGATTCTCCTACGAGGGGGCATGGCCACTGTATTCTCCGACTGTATCCACCACGGTATTGACTGTCATGGTCACCATATCCTTGCCCTTGCACCGGGAGTGGAGGACCATTGAGACGCGATCAGTGAGCTATAGTGCGCATACGCCTGGAGTGGCAGACGGGGGTTCAGAGCCAGCCATGTCTCTACAGCTGGGAATATCCTCCAGCCCTCCAGGGCGGAGTTCTTCCTGGTTGCCATGGTCTGGGAGCAGAGGGCCTGCAGGATGTGCTGGAGTTGCCTGATAGTTCCAGGTCACTGCACTCCCAGGGCTGGGCCTTTGGCCGGCGGATCCTCAGTGTCCACTAGACTGGGCATTTGAAGTTGGCTGATAGTCCCAGGTCACTGCACTCCCAGGGGTTGCCTTTGCTCCACCCTTGATGTTGCGTTGGCCGAGGGTCGCCTGCTGGGCGAAGTTGGACCCTCCAGAGCAAAGCTTCCTCTGCCTGGAGGGTTGCGCAGCTGTGTCTGCAGCGTTTCCCAGTGTCTCTGTTCCGCTGGCTCCACCGGGAATGACGTCAGCTCCTGACCCCAAAGGCCCAGGAATGCCTGGGGAGGCCAACCCCATTTGACTGCCTCCTTTTGCTGATCTTGAACATGGATCGCGCGAGAGTTTCGCGCTCCTGCATTGCCTGGTCATGTTTTCTCGGCCTGCGTGGCGCAGAGTTTCACTCCTGTAATTGGGCTCTGGGCCATGTTCTTCTCGGCCTGCGTGCGCAGAGTTTCGAGACTTACACGGTCCTTGTTACCATCTTCTGAAAGTGCAACAAGACACCTGGTGGATCGATTTAACTCGCTTACACAAAGCTGCGCACACGTAGGTTTACAAAACACAACAAAGGCACAGGTGAGTTTCACCTCTGTGTATATCTCAGAGACTATCTAGGATAGCTCAAGCGGCTATCAAAATCAAAGAGCATGCAGAATATCTCCAATAAAGTTACCAATACTGAAACGCAGTCAGCAACCAACCACAGTTACACAACGCCTGCTTAGTAAGGAATTTAAAAATAAAAATTTCAAAAAGACAAATCATAATTTCTAAATTATTTCTCTCTCTAAAAATGTATTATTATTATTGTGCATCAAGATGACACAACCACTGATATGTAGTTTTGAGCAGCCAACCACGGTTAAGGGACGGGCACTAGTAAACCTGCTTGGCAATGTCGCATGGGAATAAAAATAATTTTCAACAAAAATAAATTTCCAAAATTTTTCCTGGGAAAATTAAATTGGATTATTGTACAAATATTATAGACAGCTGGAATAAGATAGCCTCACATCGCAAGTACCACTATACAGTAATAGTAAGCAGACTTGATGTTATTAATTATTAATAATCATAAAATATGATTACTAAAATAATACAATTATTTATTAAAAATAATACAATTATTAATTAAAACGATAAAGTTATCAACAAGAATAATAGAAATAATTATAAATGAAACAATAAAATTATCAATTAAGAATGATCAAATTTGTAATTATAATTTATCAAAGACGGGGCACCACCCTGGTATCAGGGACCAAATAAATCAATCTGTAAAGATCAGTCTCATAATCTGAAAATTCAATTAGTAATCTCAATATTACTATTACTATTAATGATTATATAATTAACATGAAGGTTTTGGGTTCGAGCACTGACTATCATACTACAGCTGTATTCACATACCTATGCACAAATAATCACAACACGGCACTTTAATTACACTAGAATTTATTTAAGACAATAACATCAACGTAAATCAATGACTATTATCCCAACAAAATCCACTATATCAAAAGGTAACAGCACAAGCACTTATCACGACCTATAACACACATGCAATACCCCTGATCCCAACACCGTGCAATCTATGATGCTGACGTGATGGCAGTCCAGGATCACTGGAGCAGAGGAGACGCTGAGGAGACAATAAGGGAGAGAGAAGAGTGGTAAAGGACAGGAAAGAGAGGAGGTGATGAAGTGTCTGATACACAAACCTCACCTTTCAGAGCGTAGGTTTGGTAATGTGGCTGAGATACTCTGGTGGCTGGAAAAACTTAGGTCCACTGCTCAACTACATCACTAGTGCACCATGATCAGACACCTGCACGCAATACACACACTGTTACACAAACATGGGTATGACATGGACTTTATTACAGCCTATAGAGAGCAGGGTATTCAAATTCAAATTTCAGAGGTCCAGTGAGAGAAAATTTGAAGCTAAGGTCCGGAAGATCATAATGTCTCACTATTTAGTGTGATATATATTTAAGTATCCTAGTAGTTCTATCTCAACATCTGCATGTACCAAATACCTGACTTAAGTCAAATCAAATGAATTCAGTACGATTTAAAACTTTTTTGACAATATTTATTGTCATGTAACATAGAACTGAACAGAGTATGTATGATTGCAGATATGTATAATGTTCTTCATTAATTAAATAAAAGTAGGGGCTGCATTTCAAAATAAGAGAGCAATAAATAAATGGGAAATGGTATGTCAAATAAAAAGGGCTTAACTTGGAGAAAAAATAAAATAAAGGGCAAAGATTAATTTCCTTTTTTCTGTTTCACATTCACTCAAAGTCTCAACCAATTTTACAGATAATAAATCTCAACACATCTCAAACAATGGCAGTTTTAGAATCACTTTCTTCCCCTTATATCCCACTCACCTTGTCTGCCTGTTTCTCCCTTTCCGTCTCACTCCTGTTTCTCCACTTTCTCCGTCTCACCCGTTTCTCAACTTCTCCAGCTCACTCCTGTTTCTCAACTTTCTCCAGCCTACCTCTGTTTCTCAACTTTCTGTCCTGCTCCTCTGTATCTCCCTTGTTTCCTCTACCTGTATCTCTATCTTCTTTTCTTTCTACCGCTTCATGTGTAACTTGCCTCAACCCCATCTGTCCGCATTAGTAGAGTCGCAATGTTTACCGCCTGGAATGCATAGACTTGATTGGCTGAGTAGTATCACGTGGGACATTAACTCGCATGCAATTACCTACTTCATCCGCTAATCCACTAACAAAGAAGACTACAAAAGCTGCTTGATTACAATAGAAGCGCCTGGTCAGGTTTTAATCATAACCTTCTGTTTTGGTTGTGGTGGTCCGGTCCTGCATGGACGGTTTAAGTCCTGATTCCAGACTGCGTGTCCGCCTGTTAGTGACCTCTGCTATAGAGGCTGTGGTTAATGGAGAAATCAGCGAGGGGGAGAGAACTGACACTCTTGCGACTGATGTGACTGATGATTCAAATGTCCCGAGTCTCTAATCATCCTTTTAGACAGATAACTTATTTCTCTGAAATATCTTCATGTGACTTAATAAAGAGAGGATTACGTATGATAAAATATGATATCAAAATAATATAAAATGTAATTTATACAGCAATATCAACATTATTGCGGGAAAACTATGAACCTTTTTCTAGCATATCCACGAGTTAAAATTCCTGAAAACTAAAATCGCGAATTGAAGCTAAAGTTCGTAATTATATTGCATTTAATTGTCCTGATTGGTAATTGGAAAATAACTCACATTACCATAGATATTAAAAAAATAAATACCAACCCTGAATAAAACGAAGATAAAATCCTGTTATTTACTATCCTCTCATGACAAATATCATGACACTCCAAACCTTCCACAACCAACACAGTGGATGCAGACTTTTTTTTCCATAGCTGAAGAATGAAGTTTAAACCCTACTAACTCAGGTTTACATGATGAAGTCTGAGAAGTAGATGATGAGACTGTGTGGTGTTAAATAATCACAGCAGGAAAATGATTGATTTACTGTGTAGAAGTTTGTTTGGAGCTCTTGTTGGTTAAAGGCCCAGTTCAGACCTGTTCCTGCCTTAAGTCCATAGTTCAGACCTGGTATTGACTGACCTACTCACTGCTTTGAAGTGCAATAATCACGTATGTCATTTTGTGCAATGTACACCAAAATGATGCTGTTTTTACCCAGTCTGAGTTTACAGTGTGTCCAAGACAATGTTGGTGTGTGTGTTGGCACACCAGCAGAGCTTAGAGAGAGAGAGAGAGCGAGAGAGAGAGAGAGAGAGAGAGAGAGAGAGAGGTGACAGAAGACAGGAGGGCTGAGTGAATCTGAGCAGCTGCTGCGAAGAAAGTGTTGGCTAGCAAGGATATTGTAGCCACATGCAAATCAATGTATGGGCGCTGGGAAGAGTAAAATCACATTTCATTCATTGATAAACAGTAGCAGGTCAGGAAAACTCAGCTGAGTACGCGGTCTCATGTTTGGCCCAGGAGTCGGCCAAAGGGGTCAAAGGCAGATCCAGGCACAGAGCCAAACAATCATTTTGTTAACTGTACTTATATCCAGTGAAGAGGTCTTATTAGAAAATGACTCTCACTTGTGCCTTTGAGACAATAGCACCAAAGTTGGGGAACACCCGACTCATCAAGGTCATTGATTCTGTGGAATCATTGAAAGACAAACCTGTTTAAATAGGCGTTCAGGTCACTTAAGTTTACCAGATCTGTCTCTATATGCAATTTTTACTGGACACTATATTGTTGTTTTGTATTGTGTATGTTTGTCTTCTGTTTTCACTTTTGTAATGTGGCTATTTTTCACTTTTTGGGCCCTGTGTGCCACACAACTCTTGTATGTGAAAAGTGCTTGTTATTTACTTTACAGAAAACAGTGAGCAAATTAGTGTGCTGCCTTTGAAAGATTCATGTGTTTCACAGTAGTAGCTGGCCATGCACCTCATCACACACGTTCCTGTAAAGAATATTACTGTACCTTTATCTGGGTCTGGCCGTGTTGTGATGTTAAGCAGACCCAGATACAGCCACACACCTCCGATAATAACAGATCAAACGCTGTCAACAGGAACGCTCACGACAAAGCAGAGAAGTCCAGCTCTGTGGGAGGTCACACGAGCACCAGGACTTCAAATAAACAGACAGATCCATGGAGGCACAAAATTGAGGTAACACTATTGCGTATCCTCTAGCATCTTGGTACTACAGTGTAATCCACTATGGGAGCAAATGCGATGATGAGATCACAGCAGCCAGAGAAGCTTGGGGATGTAGTAGAAGGCCGCATGAGGAACGCCAGAGAGAGCAACACGATCACACCTGCAAAACACCACAGAGGGAAGGTCACATTTACAGAATTTCTCATTTTCAATCTTAATAAACACACAAACTCAAGAAAAGAACTTACATAAGCAGATCAGTAAAATAGCTTGCTTTAATGATAATGATTTATAATGGAAGGAATGGGCATTGTCTTTGTGGCAAGAAGAGGTTGGTGTTGAGAGAGAAAACCTAGTTAAGACATCAGGAACTGTGATGTTTAATGGACCCAGAAAAGCAAAAATGTAAAAGTGCTACACATAGTTGTGGTATCTAAAAGGAATGGTACTTAGAGAAATCCTTTCTTCTGTGAAGGAGTATACTATGAGTGTCCAAATTTGTGTTTTATTGGTTGGAAAAAGCCAAACCAATATCAATCTTTTATGGCAGTGTATAATTTGAAAAAAAAAGAAGGTACTAGATTAACTCTCTGTGTTCACATGCTGGGCTGCCCTGTTTAATGTTTCTCTGGGCAAAGCTGTGGCCTGATGTTTTCTTAATTCCTTTCACATAAATACCAATGGAGGAGACAGGAAGGGAGGGGAGTCCATAAGTAACTCAGTAGTCATTAGTGAGTAGTACATGATGGCTTAGTACCTGCTTGCGGTCAGACCACAGCCTGTGAAGTTCTGTGATTGTATCTTGTACAGTTTGAATGTTACTATGTTGGATCATTTCTGCCCATGGACAGACAGGTGATGATGAGAAATTCAATGGGATACTACAGACAACCACAAGAGGGTGGAAGAGAGTTTAAGTGAGTGCTGACTCACCGGTGATGATCCCTCCAGCAGGAGATACATACCAGTCTGGGAGTTCACTGCTGTCCTGGAGGTGATTTGAAAATATGACACTTGGTATAGGCACGATAGCGCTCTCTCTCTCTTTCTTTCTCTCACACGCACACACGCACACACACACACACACACACACACACACACACACCCACACACACACACACACACACACACACACACACACACACACACACACACACACATAAACACACACAAACTCACACACACGTTCTCATACACACACACCTCCCAAAGCTGCCGGTGACAGGGTACGCTAATAACAAAGGAGCCCATGATGTTGGTCAGCAATTCAATTGCCAGCAGCCCTAAGCCAGCACTCAATCCTGTAGTCGCTCTGACTGGCTGAGACAAACAGGAAGCTCAAATCAGCCGAGCAGTTTGATCAAACACTCGTTCTTCAGCTGCCTGAATTCTAGTGCTAGTACAAGGTGTAGAAAAGTGCTGTAATAATAATTCATTTCATTTTGATTCATTTTCATGTTGCGAGTTTTAAAAATATGGCATGCTACAATGCTAAATGCTAACCTGCTGACGCTCAGCAATTCTCCTGAATCATTGATAAATTGTTGTTCATATTCCAAAACTGGAAAAGAAATGTAAAAGCTTGAAATCTAATAAAGGTATTTAAATCATTAGATAAAGTTCAATATACGTTTTGAAAAAGAATTTCAAATCTCAAACAGTATTGTATTTGGGCACACAGCATGCCCATTTTGTCATGCTGATATGGTTCCTTGGGGTTCTAATAAATGTCTGTAACATACTTTGGTCGTGTACACACAAGGATCATTTAAAACAGCACCCTTTACCCTGTATGTTAAGCTCCCATGCCAGACGAAATTTGCTTGACTGCCTGTTCCTTTAAATGCTAATGAGCCACGCTCCCTCCCCTCTCCCCCCCATGATTTTAAAAACTATATAAACTGGCACCTATGGAGACTTCCGAGGGTGGTTACACACACAATACCCAGGAAGCGTAATCGAGTCGCCACATGACGCTTCTATTCTAGAGGAACTATAACAAAACGCGCTTATGTTTTTTCCTCAGAGTTTTTGGGTTGGTAGACATGCCAGATACCACATTAACCTGTAGAAGCACTAACAAAGTGGAATTTGCATGCTATGTCCCCTTTAAGTATTTGTTCTTTTAAACTGCAGCATTCTCAGTTTGTTTTCCAGGTTTGAAATCTTGTCAATGCTGCTCTAAAGTGTGGTGCATGTATGTTGGTTCTGAAACTTTAGTTTTGAAAGGCTGCACGTTGAGTACCAGGTAATTCAGGAGTGGGAAACATTGAAAGAGTGCTGCAGTTTGAAGAAGGAAAACCTGCAGTCCTCGTATAAATATATTTCCAGCCAATCAAAAACATTACAATGATTCAAAACTTAGTTTCAAATCATGCAAAACAACAAAAAAAAGCAGAATTCAACCTTCAAACTACACAGATGCCAACCTGTGTTTCCTGTAATCAATCCACTGAAAACACGACTTATAATACCACTTACCAAAAAGCTTTGCAATAGCGATGCTCTCCAACAGACCCACAGAGGGAACTACCACAGCCCTCCGAAAATCCTGCACCAAATAAACATAGAGAAAATGGCTGCCCAGCTGTATTTCTGAAAACTTGAAAGAATATGGGAAGTGAAAGCGAAAATAACTTCACTGACTCAATCCTGGTACTGTCACATGCTGTTTACTCGCATCTCTCCAAAGGATCACTATGTCAGTTAATGTGTCTGAGGGTGGGGGCCTGAATGCATGGGAGCCCCCTGGAAGGTTTTCCCCAGATCAGAACACGTGATAACCGTGAGCGCGCATCCCCGAAACGCTAAGGGATGGAGGCAGCCACTACCACCAGAGCGTTAATACACTGAGCGAGACCGATAAGAAGGAGGACAAACAGAAGGCAAAGTGACTGATTAATATGTTATTCTCTGTAAAAGTGATACATCACACAAACACACTCATGCAGGTTCTCAATTTGTTAACAGCCTGCCACTCAGTTTCCCTGGAGTTCATACACCGGCGCCGCGTCAGAGCCCAAACCCGTCTTCATGAACATCAACATGACCAGCAGTGTGAGACACAGCAGACCCAGGACCACGTCTCCGATCCTGGCCTCTGGGACTGGAGTGTAGTAACCTCCTTATGGGGCAACTGCAGTCCATGAAATACCCACCAAAAGTTGTTTTTCATCAATAAACTTCAAATTCTCACCCTGGCTCATTGTCTCCTCCAGTTTATTTTGGCACATATGGGAATGACCAGCACAGCTCTGTTGATCAGAGGGGGAAATCCCATGACGTATTGTCACACAGCATTTATAGTGTTTGAAACACCTTCTGTGGACACATCAAGACCACCAATATTTGGCATCAACAGGTCCCACTATCTACACCATAGGCCTTCTTTCCTCTGTGGGCATGGGGTCACACGACCCACAGGAACACCACCAGTTTCCAAAGTTCTGCAGCTTGCAGCAGCTCATTGTCCTCCTCTGCTGGTTGCCTCTCTTCTCGTCTTCATTCATATACGCTGACTCAAAACAAGTGTGGACATCATCAGCCATTGACATTAGTTCAAACTGCAAAAGCCACAGTTCCTCTCATAGCAAAAATCCAAACTCCTGTCTCCAACTCTCTTACTCACCATGTTTCCACCTCCATCTTCCCAGCAAACAACTTAAGTCTGTGAGGCTTGAGTGAGAATTCTGTTAAGTGAGACATGTATAATGTTGCCACACTCTTAATAATAATTTGAGCCTTTTATTGGGAAGAAAAACACCTTTAGTGCATATTTCCTGACTGTTGCTAGTTGCCCCATAAAATTGCATCGTAGCCAATTGCTACATGTCCTGGCTGCCAGCAGAAATGACTCACTGTCTGATTCATTTACACACTTGTTATAACACAGGACTGTGTTGAAAATACCGAATTCACCTAAAACTAGAACTTTAAGGTTAGTCAGTTAGATGTGACTTGTGGTTAGGTAAAGATTAGATAAGGCATGAATTGTTCATGTTAAGGTTTGTTATCAGGTTTGGGTCAGCTTTCTTACAAACACTGTAAGTCAATGGCAAAGTCCTAAAAAGATTTTGTGGAGCTCTTCAGGACTTTTCCCATAAACACTCCTCGACCGCACCAGTAAACCTCATCGGGACCAAACCCCGGTGTTGGGACCTGGGTATTTGGTGAACTACAGTTCGGCTCTACATGTAGTCAAAAGCCTAAGGCCGCATGTCCTTTGTTGTGGAGAAAACTAGAGTCTGCAGAACTCAGTCTCCCAGGGTGCCTCAACGTCACACAGAGGTGTGACCAGGGGCACAAGTTTCAACTACTATTGGTCACTCTGGGCCCCATGACCTATGAGGTCACCAAGACAATATAAGGCCAGGTCTCCTCTCTCTTTGTCTTTCCATGCACCTTCCAGAGCACACCATCTTTCCCCGATTCTCTTCTACGCCACCCTCGAGAGGAGAAGGGTGTCCAGCCCTTCCGATTCCTCTTCCACGAAACCCTGAATGGAGGAGAGACAAAGGCTTGCAGCTCATCTCAACAAGGAAACCTCCTCCCAATCCAAGCTCTACCATACTTCAAGCAGCGACGCAAGGGCCTGCCGAAGAACAGCAACTGGAGGTGTATTGCATGAACCACAAAGGCAAGAACCACAACCAGCAAAACTACTTCACTGACTTTCGAACAGCACGCTAACCCTTTTTTCCCTTTCCATGGACGGGTAACACAACTGGGCTTAATAATTATACTAGGCTACAAAGACTGTTTACTCACTCCTTGTGATGTTTATAAGTTTGATTTGTGTTGCTGTGATATTTTAATACAAGTTACTTGAAAGTTAATGTTAGTTATGCTCTTCTGGTCTTTCCTTGCATGCATCTAGTAACTTTCTAATTTGGCACCAAAACAGACACATGCATATCTCAGCATCCATCTCTCTGATCCCCTACACGTCGTAAAACATTCCAAAGGGGGGCGTTATCTTTGGAGTGGCCAGCTGCCATCTTAAACACGCTGACTCACACAGACACACAGACACACAGACACATCTTGCTTAGTAAGTACACTGTTATTAATTTGTGTTTTTGTACTTTATTACCTTCATATAAATGTTTTCTTCTTACAAATGTTTTTCATTAATGTTGCATAAGTGAATTTTGCCAACCTCTCTATGTAACAGTAGATTTACAAATCTTGCCTAATAAAAATAAAAAGGCCTATATAAGAAAATAATAAATGCAAAAAATACTTAAGGATTTAGAAAATAATGAACAAAAGTATGATTTACAATTGTCTTTGGAATGTATCACATTCACTCATACCACAGTCACACATCATGAAAAGATTCACATTTTCTATTTACAAACAAACAAAAGTCCTATGCAACAAAACAAACATACCTGTTCAGTGTTTTAGCAGAAGAAAGGAACAGTTGCTATTTATCTGCCTTCAGTACATGCCTAACATAAAAATCAACAGCGATTTCAGGACACACAAAATAGCGAAGCGCTGCCCACATGCACAGAAACATAACACATGTTTGCTAGCTCGCGAAAACACTCTGAACCAATCCCACAAATGAAAATGAACCATGTGGAGCATAAAGGTTTAGTGTTTACAATTTAGTGACATCTATGGTGAAGTTTCATGTTGCAGCTGAATACCGCCACTCACCCCCCTTCCATCATGAGAGAGAACCTGGGTGGCTGCCTTCAGTTGTCATAAAAACTCAAAATGTGTTTGTCCAGTTTGGACTTACTGGGATTCATTACTAGGATTTTTCTATAACCTTCACCTAAATTTTACTCACTAAACCTTTAAATAAAAAGTGTTAAAAATGAGGGTGAATTCAGGATGAACTCTTCCATAAATCAGTGTGTTGTTAAACCGCTCTAGATCTACTGATTCAAGAGATCCTCCAGACATTCAAAATGTCTGAGTGAAAGTTTCTCAGCCTCCCTGCTATTAAAAGTCTGTAGAATGTTCCAATGAGCGAATGTGAGAAAACAGATCCTCCGAGGATTCACCACGAAAGCGAAAGTGGGTGTGTTGATGTTTCTTAACATGCAACAGATGGCAATTAAAACAAAAAAAGGAAATCAAATATATCGATGAAAAAGGTGGCATACACGTAGGAAGTGAAAACAAAGATGTCAAGAGGGCTAATACTCAGTGTCGATAAAAAGGTAAACAAAAACACTTGATCCCCGCAATGAAATGAATACATTAGGTCGTGCTCTCCGCCTGCTGCACCACCCCTCACCTGAAGGCTCCAGAGATTTCTGTGATGCTATGAATGCTGCCTGAGTGGAGAATCTTCTTCTGCATTGTGCATGTGTATAAGGCAACTCAGGAAAAGTTGGCACGAAATTTCCTGACATCCCTCTGGAGGTCATATCTCGAGGCACTACACCATCAGAATAGAACAAAGGAAGGCAGGGGTGAGTGAAACTCAATATTTGGTTGGGAGATGACCATCAGATCAATATCAATCATGCAATCTGGATTTTCTTTGTTATGAGCAGAAAAGGTTGTATCACATTTATTCACACATCACAGGATCAGACCTTCATCTCTGCAGTACATCTACCAGCAGAGAGTCTTCAGAAGAGCCAACAACACAACCAAAGTTGACCCCACTCAGCATCACCTCCTCACACCAGTCTGAAATGCAGGACTCCAAGACACATTTTACCTCAGGCCATAAAACTGATTAACACCTCCAAACACTGCCACTGTCTTCCTCAAAAAAAAAAAGGACAACTTACTGACATTGTGTCTTTGCACAACAGACTATATGCACTTGCTTTTGCACATTCCTTTAACCACTGTTAATACTGCCCCAGTATGTATGGATGTATATTTATCATCTGATGAGTCGATATGACTGCATTTATTTAAACTATTTCTGAAAATAAATACAGAGAAGAAGAAAAGCACTCTGACATTGATTTTTATTTTCTTCAATCATTTCACAGCTCATTACACAGCTAGTACAAATCAGGAATACCAATGTGTGTTACGATTCAATTAAGTAAATGTGATGTTTTTTTATTAATGTATTTGCTAATAAAGAAATTCAAACACAAAAATAATATCACACTATGAAATGAGTTTGTATTATTAATATATGTTACCAGCTCACCATGTGACTGGTACCAAGATAAAGAAGAAAGAGTAAAACATGGTGATCATCTTGTATTGGATTGTCAGTTGATACATCAACCTGAGAGCACATAGTTAATCATACTCACAAGTGATTAGTCCAATGGTGAGGGGGTTCATAGGAGCAGAGCTGAAAACAGAGTGAGATGTCCTTTCTTCTGAAAGACTATGAAAAGAGGGAAGAACAGATCCAATCAAACCAGTGTAAAGCTGCAGTGACTATTGATTGATAATGCTAATGCTAATGCTAATGTGAAACGTGTGACGACTGGGGCACAGCGAGCTCCTCTGGTCACACAGGCTGAGGCTGCAGGAGTGTAAATGTCACTGTATTCACCGTGGATCAGGAGAAACAGGGCGGAGAAACGAGCTCTGTCGGGATGAGCCGCTCTCAATCACTGCCACTTGTCGGTCAGTGGGCACCTGGCAGTGAGGATGAGCATGTCATGAGGGCCATTGTACATCACCTATACACAGTCTTTCCCCATTTCCATTATAACTGAATAAAGCATAATGATAAAGAGGGACACTTACTTGTTCTGAATAAAAAAGTATTGTGCGATCATTGGGGTTTGATGAGTTAGAGGCGAGCAGTTCCAGACAACTACAAACCTTGGGTTTCCTGACTACTACAGAGACGCCACATGCAGAGTAAAAGAGCCCACACAGGAGTGATCGGGCCGTGATGGATAAGGCTGAGTGGAAGGTGAGGCATGAACAGAGACATGGAGGCTCTAGCTCTCTACCTAAGCCTGAGAGGCTACCTGCAGTGCTGTCAAAAATATAAGCCTTGTTATTATGATGACCTAAAATCCTACATAGGTGACATTGATGTGTCCTGGAGGTATAAAGCCACTGGTGGCAAACAGCAGTATTACGCTGGACATGATTGGTTAAAGAAACATACTAGACCAATTTTCAAATTAGGTCTGCCTTGACCATTTTACTGTAAAAAGTGAGTGATTGTCGTATTCAATAAAATAGTACTTACAGCAGGACTGGTCTGATAGCCACATTCATGCTGGCGTCTGTTTAGGATAAAAGGAAAAGGAAAACATCCTTTTTATTATCTCTGACCAGGAGGTTATGTTTTCACACCTGTTTATATGTCGTTTGTAAGCAAGATTACTCAAAACTACCTCAAACAAGATTTCTCAGAACGTGGTGGAAGAATGTGACATGGGACAGAGAAGAAACACTGTATTGGGTGCAGATTCAATCAGGGGTCACATCCAGGAGGGTTTTTTCAATTTCTTTAACTTTATAAAATAGCATTTTTTCAACATTTTGACCATTTACCCAGGAAACAATTCATTGACCTTGATGAATCCAATCCGCACATTAATGGAACTGATATTCATGAATGTGTGAAATTTGATGCAGCTCAAATTAATTTAAGGGGACTGTCAAGTCTGGTCGTGGTACGTATGCTGAAAGATGTTCTAGTTTGTTGGTGTATCTGGCCAGCAGGATTATCCAAAAACTACTGAACTGATTTCCACCAAACTTGGTGGAGAGCTGGGGCGTTGCCTGGAAGAACCATGTACATTTTGGTGTGGATGCAGATTAAGGGTTGGATTCAGGATCTTTTCCACTTTCTCTAACTATGTTTGTCTGCATAGATAAATAATTTAGGCTATCAGACCACCTTTTTTCTTTTATATTTCTACCATTAGAATTAGACAAATATGTGTGGGATTGACTGTAAGCGGAGGTACAGTTTGTGCTCTACTGAGGTCACTCTAGTTAAAGATATAATTGATGATGTTATCCTGAGGCACAAAACTCTATTTTACTTCCTTGACATAAACATTTACTGCACATTTGACGTGTTGTGCCAAATAACAATATATGTTGAAATGTATCATAATGAGGTACCTTTCCAGTTAAATGTGAGCAATAACAACTGGACCCAACTTTAAATATGTAAACATTTACTGTAACATGATGCTGGCATCTTCATTATGTCTTACAGTTGTGACCCCGAACCCTGGATGTCTGCAGTCTGTTATCGATGGTTCCCTTCCTGAACAAATGACGCTCGGCCCAACCAGATGGGTCCACTGCCCTGTCCAAAAGCAGCATGTTGCAGTGCTGAACGAACCCTGCCACACCTCAGCTGTCTGCACACCACACTGGCATCGCTCAGGTCCCCAGGAATCACACACTGTCCCCACTGTCCAGCATGGTAGATCTCCACCTGCCAGAGCAGCGGTTGTCAGAGCTGACCAGCCCCACTGGTGAAGCAGCCACGTAGACACACACATGCAACAAAATACTGTTGATTAGAGACACAGATGAAAGAGAGACTTCAATAGGATTTCTATAAAACCCAGTGATATCAGCGTGAAGCAAATATTCCATATTTCTGTTCTCTAATGTTATCCCATGTCTGGACAGGAGACTTCATTGGCTTAAAATCTACAAATAAGCATTTACCACAGATGACACCAGCATCCCCACTGTGACCACAGTTGGAGATCCAATCCTCGGCGCCGCACTCGGTCAGCTTTTGATTCACGTCGGAGTGCGACATCGGCTCCAACCAGATGAATCTCTGCCCTGTCCAAAACGTGCACTTTGTGGTGCTGACAGACCCTGCCACAACCCAGCTGTCTGCACACCAGAGCATCAACCAGGTCCCAGTGGTCATCACACTGCCCTCACTGTCCATGGAGGAAGACTTCCACTCTGCCAGAGCAGGAGCTGTTTCCTCCACTGGGCTGTGGCGGACCGGTACCTCGACTCCTGTGCTGTTGTCCACTGCCAAGGTTCCAGGGTGCCAGATATGAGCATGGGAGGTGAAGGTCTGAGATCCTGATCAGGTGTGGTTGGTGAAACCGTGGAGTTTGGTCCTGGTTGAACTGGAAAGACAAAATCTATGTGAACCCACACAAGACAACAACAGCCTGCACTTCCATCATTAATGAGGAAACATATTTTTATTATCAGACCAGGAGGTTTTGTTTTCACACCTGTTTATATGTTTGTTTGTATAAAGATTACTCAAAACTACCAAACAGATTTCCACAGAACTTGGTAGGAAGAATGTGATATGGGTCAGGTAAAGAAACACTTGTATTTTGGGTGCAGATTCCATCAGTCACATCCAGAGGGCTTTTTTTCATTTTCTTTAACTTTATGTAAATAGGCGTTTTTCAACATTTTGACCTTTTACCCAGGAAACAATTCATTGACCTTGATGAAATCCAACTCTGGCAAGCAATAAGGGAACTGGATATCTATGAATGTGTGAAATCGATGCAGCTCAAACACCTTAAGGGGACTGTCTGTCCTTGGTGGTGGTACGTAGCTAATTGGAGTGATGTTCAGTTTGCTGGTGTATTCACAGTTATGGATTATGCAAAAACTACTGAAGGATTTCCACCAAACTTGGTGGAGAGCTGGGGCGTGGCCTGGAAGAACCTTTTAAATTTTGGTGTGATACAGATTAAGGGTTCATTCAGAATCTTTTCCAATTTCTGTAACTATGCTTTGTACCACAGATAAATAATTTAGGCTACTAGACCACTTCCTTTTCTTTTATATTTCCACCAATAGAATAAGACAAATATGTGTGGATTGACTGTAAGCGGAGGTACAGTTTGTGTTCTACTGAGTGTCACTCTAGTTAAAGATATAATTGATGATGTTATCCTGAGGCACAAAATCCTATTTTACGTTCTGATATAAACATTTACTGCACATTTGACGTTGTGCCACAAAAATAACAATATATGTTGAAATGTATCAATGAGGCAATTTTCCAAAGTTAAATGTGGTTAACAATAACTGACCTAACTTTAAATATATATAAACATTTACTGTAACAGATGATGCTGGTATCTTCATTATGTCTACAGTTGTGGACCCCGAACCCTGATGTCTGCAGTCTGTTATCGATGGTTCCCTTCCTGAACAAATGACGCCGGGTCTCAAATCAGATGGGTCCACTGCCCTGTCCAAAGCTGGGCATGTTGCAGTGCTGAACGGTTCCTGCCACACCCCAGCCGTCTGCACACCACATTGGCATCGTCTCAGGTCCCAGGAATCGGCCACACACTGTCCCCCACTGTCCAGCATGGTAGATCTCCACTGCCAGAGCAGCGTGCTGTCAGAGCTGACCAGCCTCACTATAAAGGAAGCACGAGACACACATGCACAAAATACTGTTGATTAGAGACACAGATGAAAGAGAGACTTCAATAGGATTTCTATAAAAACTCCAGTGATATCAGCGCAGCTAAATATTCCATATTTCGTTCTCTAATGCTATCCTAAGTGTTGTCTGACAGGGAGACTTCATTGGCTTAAAAATCTGGCCAAATAAGCATTTACCTTCACAGATGACACCAGCATCCTCACTGTGACCACAGTTGTAGATCCAACTGTGCCGGCACTCGTCAGCGATTCGCTGCCGGGAGCAACATCGGCCCAACCAGATGAATCCTCTGCCCTGTCCAAAACGTGCACTTTGTGGTGCTGACAGACCCTGCCACAAACCCAGCTGTCTGCACACCACCTGAGCATCAACCAGGTCCCAGTGGTCATCACACACCGCTTCCCACTGTCCATGGGAGGAAGATTCCACTCTGCCAGAGCAGGAGCCAGCCCATTGGCCAGGCGGACCTGTACCTCGACTCTGTGCTGCTGTCCACTGCTGTTGTTCCAGGGGTGCCAGATATGAGCAAGCAGAGGTGAAGGTCTGAGATCCTGATCAGGTGTGGTTGGTGAACTGTGGAGTTTGGTCCTGGTTGAACTGAAAGAAAAATCTATGTGAACCCACAAGATAACAACAGCCTGCACCTCCATCAATATTAATGAGGAAAACATCTTTTTTATTATCTCTGACCAGGAGGTTATGTTTTCACACCTGTTTATATGTTTGTTTGTAAGCAAGATTACTCAAAAACTACCAAACAGATTTCCACAAAACTTGGTGGAAGAATGTGATATGGGTCAGGGAAGAAACACTTGTATTTTGGTGCAGATTCAGATCAGGGTCACATCCAGGAGGGTTTTTTTCACTTTCTTTAACTTTGCGAAATAGGGCGTTTTTCAACATTTTGACCTTTTACCCAGGAAACAATTCATTGACCTTGATGAAATCCAATCTGGCACATTAAGGGAACTGATATCTATGAATGTGTGAAATTTGATGCAGCTCAAATTAATTTAAGGGGACTGTCGGTCCTTGGTGGTGGTACGTGTGCCACTGAGTGATGTTCTAGTTTGTTGGTGTATTCGTCAGCAGGATTATGCAAAAACTACTGAACTGATTTCCACCAAACTTGGTGGAGAGCTGGGCGTGGGCCTGGAAGAACCTTTTAAATTTTGGTGTGGATACAGATTAAGGGTTCGATTCAGAATCTTTTCCACTTTCTGTAACTATTGTACGACAGATAAATAATTTAGGTTATCAGACCACTTCCTTTTTTTCTTTTATATTTCCACCATTAGAATAAGACAAATATGTGTGGGATTGACTGTAAGCGGAGGTACAGTTTGTGTTCTACTGAGTGTCACTCTAGTTAAAGATATAATTGATGATGTTATCCTGAGGCACAAAACTCTATTTTACGTTCTTGACATAAACATTTACTGCACATTTGACGTGTTGTGCCACAAAATAACAATATATGTTGAAATGTATCAATGAGGCAATTTTCCAGTTAAATGTGAGCAATAACAACTGGACCCAACTTTAAATATATATAAACATTTACTGTAACAGATGATGCTGGCATCTTCATTATGTCTACAGTTGTGGACCCCGAACCCTGGATGTCTGCAGTCTGTTATCGATGGTTCCCTTCCTGAACAAATGACGTCGTCCAACCAGATGGGTCCACTGCCCTGTCCAAAAGCAGCATGTTGCAGTGCTGAACGGACCCTGCCACACCCCAGCTGTCTGCACACCACATTGGCATCGTTCAGGTCCCAGGAATCGTCACACACTGTCCCCACTGTCCAGCATGGTAGATCTCCACTCTGCCAGAGCAGCGGTTGTCAGAGTTGACCAGCCTCACTGGTGAAGCAGTTACGAGACACACATGCAACAAAATACTGTTGATTAGAGACACAGATGAAAGAGAGACTTCAATAGGTTTCTATAAAAACTCCAGTGATATCAGCGTGAAGCACATATTCCATATTTCTGTTCTCTAATGTTATCCTATGTTGTCTGACAGGGAGACTTCATTGGCTTAAAATCTACAAATAAGCATTTACCTTCACAGATGACACCAGCATCCTCACTGTGACCACAGTTGTGAGATCAATCCTCCGTGCGGCACTCGGTCAGCTTTGATTCGCTGCGGAGCAAGCAACATCGTCCAACCAGATGAATCCTCTGCCCTGTCCAAAACGTGCACTTTGTGGTGCTGACAGGACCCTGCCACAACCCAGCTGTCTGCACACCACCTGAGCATCAACCAGGTCCCAGTTGTCATCACACACCGTCCCCCACTGTCCATGGAGGAAGATCTCTACACTGCCAGAGCAGGAGCTGTTTCCTCCATTGGCCAGGCGGACCTGTCCCTCGACTCCTGTGCTGTTGTCCACTGCTGTTGTTCCAGGGGTGCCAGATGTGAGCGAAGCAGAGGTGAAGGTCTGAGATCCTGGATCAGGTGTGGTTGGTGAAACTGTGGAGTTTGGTCCTGGTTGAACTGAAAGAAAAATCTATGTGAACCCACAAGATAACAACAGCCTGCACCTCCATCAATATTAATGAGGAAAACATCTTTTTTATTATCTCTGACCAGGAGGTTATGTTTTCACACCTGTTTATATGTTTGTTTGTAAGCAAGATTACTCAAAAACTACCAAACAGATTTCCACAAAACTTGGTGGAAGAATGTGATATGGGTCAGGGAAGAAACACTTGTATTTTGGTGCAGATTCAGATCAGGGGTCACATCCAGGAGGGTTTTTTTCACTTCCTTTAACTTTGCGAAATAGGGCGTTTTTCAACATTTTGACCTTTTACCCAGGAAACAATTCATTGACCTTGATGAAATCCAATCCGGCACATTAAGGGAACTGATATCTATGAATGTGTGAAATTTGATGCAGCTCAAATTAATTTAAGGGGACTGTCGGTCCTTGGTGGTGGTACGTGTGCCACTGAGTGATGTTCTAGTTTGTTGGTGTATTCGTCAGCAGGATTATGTAAAAAACTACTGAACTGATTTCCACCAAACTTGGTGGGGAGCTGGGGCGTTGGCCTGGTAGAACCATGTAAATTTTGGTGTGGATGCAGATTAAGGGTTGGATTCAGGATCTTTTTCCACTTTCTGTAACTATGCTTTGTACGACAGATAAATAATTTAGGTTATCAGACCACTTCCTTTTTTCCTTTTATATTTCTACCATTAGAATTAGACAAATATGTGTGGGATTGACTGTAAGCGGAGGTACAGTTTGTGCTCTACTGAGTGTCACTCTAGTTAAAGATATAATTGATGATGTTATCCTGAGGCACAAAACTCTATTTTACTTCCTTGACATTAACATTTACTGCACATTTGACGTGTTGTGCCACAAAATAACAATATATGTTGAAATGTATCAATGAGGCAATTTTCCAGTTAAATGTGAGCAATATCAACCGGACCCAACTTTAAATATATATAAACATTTACTGTAACAGATGATGCTGGCATCTTCATTATGTCTACAGTTGTGGACCCCGAACCCTGGATGTCTGCAGTGTGTTATCGATGGTTCCCTTCCTGAACAAATGACGTCGTCCAACCAGATGGGTCCACTGCCCTGTCCAAAAGCAGCATTTTGCAGTGCTGAACGAGCCCTGCCACACCCCAGCTGTCTGCACACCACATTGGCATCGTTCAGGTCCCAGGAATCATCACACACCGTCCCCCACTGTCCACGGAGGAAGATCTCTACTCTGCCAGAGCAGGAGCTGTTTCCTCCATTGGCCAGGCGGACCTGTCCCTCGACTCCTGTGCTGTTGTCCACTGCTGTTGTTCCAGGGGTGCCAGATATGAGCGAAGCAGAGGTGAAGGTCTGAGATCCTGGATCAGGTGTGGTTGGTGAAACTGTGGAGTTTGGTCCTGGTTGAACTGAAAGAAAAATCTATGTGAACCCACAAGACAACAACAGCCTGCACCTCCATCAATATTAATGAGGAAAACATATTTTTTATTATCTCTGACCAGGAGGTTTTGTTTTCACACCTGTTTATATGTTTGTTTGTAAGCAAGATTCCTCAAAAACTACCAAACAGATTTCCACAGAACTTGGTGGAAGAATGTGATATGGGACAGAGAAGAAACACTTGTATTTTGGTGCAGATTCAGATCAGGGGTCACATCCAGGAGGGTTTTTTTCACTTTCTTTAAATTTGCAAAAATATGGCGTTTTTCAACATTTTGACCTTTTACCCAGGAAACAATTCATTGACCTTGATGAAATCCAATCTGGCACATTAAGGGAACTGATATCTATGAATGTGTGAAATTTGATGCAGCTCAAATTAATTTAAGGGGACTGTCGGTCCTTGGTGGTGGTACGTGTGCCACTGAGTGATGTTCTAGTTTGTTGGTGTATTCGTCAGCAGGATTATGCAAAAAACTACTGAACTGATTTCCACCAAACTTGGTGGAGAGCTGGGGCGTGGGCCTGGAAGAACCTTTTAAATTTTGGTGTGGATACAGATTAAGGGTCCGATTCAGAATCTTTTTCCACTTTCTGTAACTATGTTTTGTACGACAGATAAATAATTTAGGTTATAAGACCACTTCCTTTTTTTCCTTTTATATTTCTACCATTAGAATTAGACAAATATGTGTGGGATTGACTGTAAGCGGAGGTACAGTTTGTGCTCTACTGAGTGTCACTCTAGTTAAAGATATAATTGATGATGTTATCCTGAGGCACAAAACTCTATTTTACTTCCTTGACATTAACATTTACTGCACATTTGACGTGTTGTGCCACAAAATAACAATATATGTTGAAATGTATCAATGAGGCAATTTTCCAGTTAAATGTGAGCAATAACAACTGGAACCAACTTTAAATATATATAAACATTTACTGTAACAGATGATGCTGGCATCTTCATGATGTCTACAGTTGTGGACCCCGAACCCTGGATGTCTGCAGTGTGTTATCGATGGTTCCCTTCCTGAACAAATGACGTCGTCCAACCAGATGGGTCCACTGCCCTGTCCAAAAGCAGCATTTTGCAGTGCTGAACGAGCCCTGCCACACCCCAGCTGTCTGCACACCACATTGGCATCGTTCAGGTCCCAGGAATCGTCACACACTGTCCCCCACTGTCCAGCATGGTAGATCTCCACTCTGCCAGAGCAGCGGTTGTCAGAGTTGACCAGCCTCACTGGTGAAGCAGCTACGAGACACACATGCAACAAAATACTGTTGATTAGAGACACAGATGAAAGAGAGACTTCAATAGGATTTCTATAAAAACTCCAGTGATATCAGCATGAAGCACATATTCCATATTTCTGTTTTCTAATGTTATCCTATGTTGTCTGACAGGGAGACTTCATTGGCTTAAAATCTACAAATAAGCATTTACCTTCACAGACGACACCAGCATCCTCACTGTGACGACAGTTGTGAGATCCAATCCCTCGGTGCCGGCACTCGGTCAGCTTTGATTCGCTGCCGGAGCAAGCAACATTGTCCAACCAGATGAACCCTCTGCCCTGTCCAAAACGTGCACGTTGTGGTGCTGACAGGACCCTGCCACAACCCAGCTGTCTGCACACCACCTGAGCATCAACCAGGTCCCAGTGGTCATCACACACCGTCCCCCACTGTCCACGGAGGAAGATCTCTACTCTGCCAGAGCAGGAGCTGTTTCCTCCATTGGCCAGGCGGACCTGTCCCTCGACTCCTGTGCTGTTGTCCACTGCTGTTGTTCCAGGGGTGCCAGATGTGAGCGAAGCAGAGCTGAGGGTCTGAGATCCTGGATCAGGTGTGGTTGGTGAAACTGTGGTGTGGTGCACTGCTGCTGTTTGAGAGGTGCCTTTCTGTCCTGGACCAGGAGTGGTCAAAGGAACTGCAACGTCTGTTCTGTTCACCTCTGTTGACAATGAAAAACATCAGTGTGCAACAATGAGTTTTTGTTCATAAAATGTAATTTGAATATTTAAACAAAAGGACAATATATTCTCTATAACGCTTACAATAGATGGATTAAATGGGAAAATTGAATTTGTTAGAGAGTAAAGTTTCAGTACCTGCACAGTAGGCAAGATTGCATGTGCTCGGCTTCACCAGTTTGTAGACGTAGTAGTTTCCATTGCAGAGTTTGACATTGATGGTGTGTGATCTAAAAGAGCAGCAGCTGGAGCTCCAGTGATTACATACATTCCGATTTACAATCACTCCTGGCTGTGTGGGATGAGGCTCTGTTATCCATAGGGGAGCGTGTGTTCCACACCTGTTTGTCTGAACACACCTCTCGGGAACGTGGGCACTGGTTTGATTCAGAAACAGACGATACCAGCCTTGCCAGTTAACATCTCTGTCACAGCGTGGGATCAGATTCATTGTGTTATCTGTCGACCGCCAGTCATGGTGCAGCTCAGTGTAGCGCTCACAGGGGTCAGCGCAGCGGGCGACCCCATTATTACTGATGCAGTCCATGCCTGTTGGGCAAACAGTGTTTCCACACCTGAACTGGACAGATTGGGGAGAGGGCCCAGATCTGACGGTGGAGGAAGGCACCATACATATGAAAGAGCCTGGTGTGTTGTGGCACACCTGAGGCGGCGCACACGGTGGGTCTGGGAGAGAGCACTCGTCAGTTTCTACACAGCCGCTGTCTGGTGACCAGTGATAACCTTGGCTACAGCACGAAGAGTCACTGCAGAGTTTTGTGTCGTAGCAGGTGAGACCGTCGCCTACGAAGCCATCTTTACAGACACAAGAGAGGACCGGGCCACTGAACGTGTCTCCTCTTTCCCGTGACTCCAGGCACATGGATTCATCGTGACATGAATCACAGCTGGAGACAAGTGTCCCTGTGAAAAGTACGAAGACAGTTTGATCCATGCTCTTGTAAAAGTTTATTCGCTTCTCCAAATGAAACCGTGAAAACCAAGATTGAACTGATTCTAGAAATTAGTACATAAAGCTTTAAGTACTCAAAAGGCACTTCTGGCAAGAATGAGTGTTATAATATGGGAAATGTATTTAAGTGTGTATTTACAGACGTCAGTATTCATGATTGAAAATCAACAATGAATATTTATTATATCACCTCAATATTAACAGCTATGTACCACTTCAGATTGTCCAAAACATTTCCTTGTTATTTCATATGAGAATGAAAGAACAAGGAAATGTGTTCAGTGAACAAGGAAATGTGTTCAGTGTTCAGATCACTGAAGACATTTCCTTGTTCAAAAGTCAACAGGCAGAACATTGATAAGCTGTTTTTGTTTTGTTTTTTGTAATAAACTAAATAATAGGCCATTTCACACAGATTCCGAAAAGGATGTTTATTTTTGACTTTGAGTGCAGTTAAACAGAAAAGTGATATAACATCATATATTATATTATATACATATATTAACATCAGTGGATCTGTACGGTTGATAATTCTCACGTTAAAATGAGTTTAGAAATCAATGAAATTTCGTTTAAACTGAATGTGGTAGGTATTCTTCACACCCTGCAAGAGTAATAGGGTTTTAGGGAATAAGCAATTAATGCTATCTTTTTATGTGATACATTTTTAATTGAAGTCCTAAGCTTCTATTCCTTCACTCTGTGGACTTGAACAGACAGTTAGACTCGGTCTTTTCTCATGAATGTCACTTTCAACTCTCTCTGAGGCTTCTAAGTCCCCCCCTGCTAATAGGCTTATTTATTTGGTAGTTTTCCCTCACTCTTGTCAAAGGTTAAAGACAGAGGGTGTCACACCTTGCTAAGCCTTAAGAGGCAAATTGTTATTTGTGAATATGGGCTATAGAAATACATTTTGATTGATTGATTAAACAGTTGGCAACTCTAAATATACAATGTCCAGATACGTCAGAACCAGAAGCACAGACAGAGCTGGGAGGCTGATTTAAAGTTATTTAAGGACAGATTAAAAACTTGATCACAGAGAAAAGGTAAAATAAACAAATTCATACTTGTGAGGTGTGGTCTGTGAACACATTCTGCTAATTTTAATTGTTCACCAAAATTTACTGTGTAATCGAGTAAGATGAAATGTAACTCGAGATGACAGAAAGTCAGATTGACTTACCTGAAGTGTTCCCTGTAAAAAACTGCAAAATTAGGAGCAAGAGCAAACCCCCAGGCATCTCCATCATGGACCACATCCACGACACAAACTTGCTGAAAAACACAAAAGAGATGTATGAAAATCATATGTTCACATTATGATCATGACTTTACTTTGCCAGTGTTGGTACTCACCTTGGAGAGAGTGAGTGGAAATTTAACAGATGCTGAAATTGTTTGTGAAATTTGCCTAGTGAGCGAGAGCACGAGTCTATAAATACTCGTGCTCTCGCTCACTAGGCAAATTTCAGGCCTGTCTTTGTTCGCAGAGGAAAACAGGAACAGATAATTTGTGAAACAAATAAGCAGGTCATTGATAACGCTGGTTTGATATGACAACAAAAAATCTACTTATTAATCAAAATAGGACAAAAGGATAAAATTCAAACATAACCGACACACAGGCAAAAGCCCTTAATCAATATATTTTATGGTTCTTCAATCATTCGCAGGTCAAGATACAGTACTGGAGACCTTTTGGTTTTGACAGGTTTGCACATTCCATTGTATTAACCTCCTTCCGTCAACAACTGGGACAGACTGTTGTAGTGGATGAACATATTCATTAAAGGTCCAAGGTCCCACATCATTGAACAGCCTCTCACTGTTTTCATGTTCAGGCTTTTACAGTCAGTTTGACGGAACAAATACCATTTGCGTCAGTTTCTGGAAATTATAAGGTGGACGTATATTTCAACTAGAATGGTGATCATTAGAGCGCATACCTCCGCCAAGGCCAAACAGTCCCCTTGAATTCAGTAGAACTCATAGATATCAGTTCTCTTAATATGTCTGATCAGGTGTTATTGTTATGTTATTCCCTGGGAAATTGTCAAAAATGTTAAAGATAGCGTGCGGATTTCGTGGTAATCCATCCAGTAGTTTTTGTGTAATTCTGCTGACAACAAACATTCAAACAAACAAACTAGAAGGGCACTCAGTAGAGCGCATACCTCCACCAAGGCCAAACTGTCCCTGGATGAAATTTAAGTTCACAACATCCAGATTTATATTTGGACCTGCACCTAATTTTGCACACTCGTACAAAGCAGTCCCCAGAACATGTCTGATCTTTTTCATCAAGATCCATGAATCTGTGAGAAATGAAGGAAAATGTTGAAAACGCCCAAATTCACAATGTTAAAGAAAGTGAAAGAAATCCTGATCAGGATCCACACAGAGATGTAATGGGTAACTATGCATGACAAAACTGACAATGGACATCACTGGTTGAAATGTTTTTTTAAATGAATGAACAGATCTCTTTGAAGCGAGGAGTGCAATGTAAAGATCAAATAACAGCGGATGACATTTCCCAATTTCTCAAAAGGATTTATTGTTTTTATTATATGGACACAGCAAGTCTTCGCACCATTTACTGGACTCACTGTGCTGCTGCTTGTATTGATTGTCTAGTGTACTATTTCAAAACTCACTTCCTCTTTTAAGTATTATTACTACAAGGTAAAGGCTTGACTCAGCGTGAGGTGCTTCACTGGAAGAAGAATGTGCTAAAAATGTTTTCATACCACTTGTTGGTAAGTGTGTTCTCAGTGTTACTGAAAGTGAGCGACAAAGCATTTCAAACACCCCCTTGAGGGTTAGATGCTATTCACAAAAGAATTAAACATCATTGCTACGTAAATACAACTTTGAGTGACAACATCCTGAGAAAGGGTTTGCACAGCTCTCAGATTAATCATCTTAATAACTTCATTTATATAGGAACCTTCACAAACAGGGATTGGTAAAAGGAGTTTGACATCATTCCTACACTAATACAACTTTTAGTCACATCTTACTGAGAAAGTCTTTCTACAGCTCTTAGTATAATATTTTAAACAACTATATTTACAAAGCGCCTTTAAAAACAGGGATCACAAAGTGCTTAGAGTGACACTGATAACAGCAACTAATCAATAAAAGCATTAGAAGACAGCATCATGAAAAAGCTGTACTTCCAGATAAAATTAACAATAAAAATAATTTAAATGAAACAAATAGGACTGTTGGCATTGGTGAAGGTATGAATTCGACTGAGTGACATTCTAGTTGTTTTAGCGATGTCGCCTGATGATGACTGAAGGGGCCTTAACATGGTGCTTGAAGTAATCAACTATTCCAGATGTTTCCCTGAGTTATTGCATTTGTTCTGTCCAGGATCCTTCCCCTAAACTTTCTGAGAATCTAATTCCATTTTGATATACATGTGTCTTCAACTTTCTTTGTGGGGTTTGAATGTTCTCCTTGTGTCTATGTCGGTTTTCTCTTTGGCTTCAACCTCGATGCAACCCTCAAAGGATAAACAGCTGAGATGATGTAAGGATGGATGGTAAATGTACGATTGTGCAGCTTCACTATGACTCAAACATTGTTGCACGTAAAGACAAAATATACAGTTTTTATTCACTAACAATCCTTGAAAAAGTACAGTTGTCATTGTAAATCTAGGAATTGATAAATTGGGATTCTGTAAATTCAGATTTGGTCTCTGGCAGCTCTCTGAGGGAGTTCTCCGTTCGTAAAAAATACAGATTTCCGACCCATAAAACTCTTTGAAACATATGATAAGACGTCTGGTCCCATGTTTCTGAGCACAGGTAACTTAGTGTTGTAATCTTGAAGATGCACAATCTTCTCCAGAGTCAGGGTTTGCAGGTACAAAGTGCAAGGAAGTGCAACAAGTTCTTATGACGGGAAAAAGGGGGACATCTCTGGCCACTGGATAACTGACTGCCAGTAAATGGAGGTAGTTTGTCACTTTTTACGCCATAAAAGTCTGATAATCATATATCAGAAAGTTCCCAAATCAGTATTGGCGCAATACTGCAACTGTCCACTATCAAACATGTTCACCCCTGACTGTGATTGGACAGTTTCCGTGTCAGTCATCCAGGAGGCATCCTGGCTCCACTCGCAGCACCGCCGCCTCCACACTGTCCGTGTACCTGAGGCCCTCCAGATCAGCCGCTAAGAGAACCTCCAGAACAGAGGGCTGAGGGAGTGTGTGAGAAAGACACAATAACTCTACATCTAGTTTGTTGTGGTTGTTATAAAATCTGAATTCTGGCCAAAAATAATAATCTCACCTGTAATCTGGAAAAGATCAGTTGCACGTCTCGTTGTTTGAACTGTCTCAGCACGTCCCTGAGCTCGTTGACCACCGTGTAATCTATGATGCTGACGTGATGGCAGTCCAGGACCACTGAGCGCGGAGGAGACGCTGAGGGAGACAATAAGGGGAGAGAGAAGAGTGGGTAAATGACAGGAAAGAGAGGAGGTGATGTGAAGTGTCTGATACACAAAACCTCACCTTTCAGAGCGTGGGTGTGTATAATGTGGCTGAGATACTCTGTGGCTGGAAAACTTAGTCCACTGCTCAACTCCATCACAAGTGCACCGTGATCCGACACCTGCACGCAATACACACACACTGTTAGCACAAACATGGGTATACATGGACTTTATTACAGCCTATAGAGGCTGTGGTTAATGGAGAAATCGGTTGGGGAGGGGAGAGTAACTCTGACACTTCTGCGACTGGTGACTGGTGATTCAAATGTCCCTGAGTCTCTAATCATCTTTTACACAGATAATCATATTTCTCTGAAATATCTTCATGTGACCGTAAGGTAAAGGAGAGGATTACGCATGATAAAACATGATATCAAAATAATATAAAATGTAATTTTATACAGCAATATCAGTCATTATTGTGGAAAACTGAGAACCTTTTTCCAGCATATCCAATGAGTTAAATTCCTGAAAAACTAAAGCTCATGAATTGAAGCTAAAGTTCTGTAAATGCGATATTGCATTTAATCAGTCCTGATTGGTAATTTGGAAAATAACTCACATTACCATAGATATTCAAAAAATAAATACCAACCTCTGAATAAAACGTAATATAAAAATCTTCTAAGCATTTACTGTCCTCTCATGACAAATATCATTACACTTCCAAACCTTCCATTAACCAACACAGTGGATGCAGTGACTTTTTTTTCCACAGCGTTGAAGAATGAAGTTTAAACCTCATTAACTCAGGTTTTGTTACATGATGAAGTCTGAGAAGTAGATGATGTGAGACTGTGTGGTGTGTTATAAATAATCACAGCAGGAAAATGATTGATTTTACTGTGTAGAAGTTTGTTTGGAGCTCTTGTTGGTTAAAGGCCCAGTTCAGACCTGTTCCTGCCTTAAGTCCAGTTCAGACCTGGTATTGATCAGATCTCACTTCACTGCTTTAAATGCAAATAATCACGCATGTCATTTGTGCAAACAAAGACCAAATGATGTTGTTTTTACCCAGTCTGAGTTTACAGTGTGTCTGATGACAATGTTGGTGTGTGTGTCACCACGACCAAGTGAGCGAGAGAGAGAGAGAGAGGTAGACAGAAGACAGGAGGGGCTGAGTGAATCTTGAGCAGCTGCTGCGAAGAAAGATTTGACCAATTTAAGAAAAGCATCAGTCATTATGTGTTGGCCAGTGTTGATATTGTAGCCACATGCAAATCAATGTAAAATCACATTTCATTCTTTGAAAAATAGTAGCAGGTCAGAAACCTCAGCTGAGTACGCGGTCCTTCATGTTTGGCCCAGGAGTCGGCCAAAGGGGTCAAAGGCAGATCCAGTGCTTCAGAAGCCTACACAATCATTTTGTTAACTGTACTTATATCCAGTGATGATGTCTTATGAGAAAATTACTCTCTCTTGTGCCTTTTGAGACAATAGCACCAAAGTTGTGGAACACCCGACCTACATCAAGGTTTGCTTTGTATTGTGTGTGTTTGTCTTCTGTTTTTACTTTTTGTACGGTGTAACTGTTTTTTTACTTTTTGGGCCCTGCAAAGCACATAATAACTCTTGTATGTGAAAAGTGCTTTGTTACTTACTTTACAGAAAACAGTGAGCAAATTAGTGTGCTGCCTTTGAAAGGATTCATGTGTTTCACAGTAGAAGCGTCATGCACTCACTCACACACGTTCCTGTAAAGAATATTACTGTACCTTTATCTGGGGTCTGGCCGTGTTGTACAGCAGCAGGACTCCAGATACAGCCACACCTCCGATAATACCGTACTGCACCTGCCAGAAGCTCAACAGGAACGTCACGACAAAAGGCAGCAGGTCCAGCTCTGTGGAGGTCACACGAGCACCCAGACTTCAAATAAACAGACAGATCCACGGAGGCACAAAATTGAGGTAACACCTACTGCGTATCCTCCACATCTTAAGCACGACATGGTAATCCACCATGGGAGCAACCGCACAGATGATCACAGCAGCCAGAGAAGCTTTGGGGATGTAGTAGAAGGCCGGCATGAGGAACGCCAGAGAGAGCAACACGATCACACCTGCAAAACACCACAGAGGGAAGGTCACATTTACAAGAATTTCTCATTTTCAATCTTAATAAACACACAAACATAAATACATTCAGTAAAATAGCTTGCTTTAATGATAATGATTTATAATGGAAGGAATGGGCATTGTCTTTGTGGCAAGAAGAGGTTGGTGTTGAGAGAGAAAACCTAGTTAAGACATCAGGAACTATGTGATGTTTAATGGACCCAGAAAAGCAAAAATGTAAAAGTAAGGCAAGACAAGGTTGTGGCATCTAAAGGAACAGCACTTTAGAGAAATCCTTCTCTTCTGTGATGAGCATACTCATGAGTGTCTAAATTTGCTGTTTTGTTGGTTGAAAAAAAGCCAAACCAATATCAATCTTTTATGGCAGTGTATAATTTGAAAAAATAAAAAAGGTACTACATTAACTCTCTGTGTTCACATGCTGGGCTGTCTCTGTTTAATGTTTCTCTACTAAAGCCAGGGCCTGATGTTTTCTTTAATCTCCTTCATGACAACAATTTATGGAGGAGACAGAGAAGGGAGAAGGAGTCCATAAGTAACTCAGTAGTCATTAGTGGAGTAGTACATGACGGCTTAGTACTCACAGGTCAGACCACAGCCTGTGAAGTTCTGTGATTGTATCTTTTGTACAGTTTGAATGTTACTATGTTGATCATTTCTGCCCATGGACAGACAGGTGGACAGATAGATAGACCAATGTGATATCACAGACAACCACAAGAGGGTGGAAGAGAGTTTAAGTGAGTGTTGACTCACCGGTGATGATCCCTCCAGCAGGAGTATACACACCAGTCTGGGAGTTCACTGCTGTCCTGGAGGTGAAGAGAACAAAATGACACTGTATATACGTGATAGCGCTCTCTCTCTCTTTCTTTCTCTCACACGCACACACACACACACATAAACACACACAAACTCACACACACGTTCTCATACACACACACCTCCCAAAGCTGCCGGTGACAGGGTACGCTGACACAAAGGAGCCCATGATGTTGGTCACACCAATTGCCAGCAGCTCCTGGTTGGCATCAATCCTGTAGTCGTTCTGACTGGCTGAGGACAAACAGGAAGCTCAAATCAGCCGACAGTTTGATCAAACACTCGTTCTTCAGCTGCCTGAATTCTAGTGCGAGTACAAGGTGTAGAAATGTGCTGTAATAATAATTCATTTCATTTTGATTAATTTTGTCATGTTGAAAGAGCGGAAAAATATGCAGCATGCTACAATGCTAAATGCTAACCCGCTGACATTCAGCAATTCTCCTGAATCATTATTGGATACATTTCATGTTCATCTTCCAAAACTGAAAAAAAGGTTTTGAAAGCTTGAAATCTAATAAAAGGTATTTAAATCGTCAGAGTAAAGTCTAACATAATGTTTCACAAAAGAAATTCAAATCTCTTCAAACAGTATTTTGTATTTTAAGTATTTGTTCTTTTAAACTGCAGCATTCTCAGTTTGTTTTCCAGGTTTGAAACCCTGTCAATGCTGCTCTGAAGTGTGGTGCATGTATGTTGGTTCTGAAACTTTAGTTTTGAAAGGCTGCACGTTGAGTACCAGGTAATTCAGAGTGGGAAACACTGAAAAAGAGTGCTGCAGCTCTGAAGAAGGAAAACTCGTATCCTCGTATAAATATTTTCAACCAATCAAAACATTATGCAACGATTCAAAACTTAGTTTCAATCATGCAAAACAAAAAACAAAAAAGCAGATTTCAACCTTTCAACCACAGATTTTCAACCTGTGTTTCCCGTAAATCATTGGATCCACACTGAAAACACGACTTGTAATACCACTTACCAAAAGCTTTGGCAATAGCGATGCTCTCCAACAAACCCATGAGGGGAATCACAGCAAGCCCTCCTCCAAAATCCTGCACCAAAATAAATATAGAGAAAAAAATGGCTGCTCAGCTGTATTTCTTGAAAACTTGAAAGAATATGGGAACTGAAAGTTGAAAAAATAACTTCACAAAAAAAATCCACTGACTCAATCCTGGTACTGTCACATGCTGTTTACCTCTACGATCTCTCCAAAGGAGACGACGGTGCCGTTGGCTGTAGTGTCTGAGGTGGGTGGGGGCCTGAATGGCGGAAGCCCCTGGGATGTTTTCCCAGTGATCGTGAACACGTGATAACCGTATGCATCCCACGAAAACGCTATGAAGGATGCAGCCACGACCACCAGAGCGTTACGCACTGAGCGAGACCGATAAGAAGGAGGACAAACAGAAGGCAAAGTGGACTGATTAATATGTTATCCTCTGTAAAAGTGATACATCACACAAACACACTCATGCAGGCCCTCACTTGTAGCAACAGCCCACACTAGTTTCCTGGAGAGTCTGGCATAGCGGGGCGCGTCGTCAGAGCCCAAACCCGTCTTCATAAACATCAACATGACCAGCAGTGTGAGACACAGCAGACCCAGGACCACGTCTCCGATCCTGGCCTCTGGGATCTTGGAGAAGGTGTAGTAAACCTCCAGGTAGAACTGGTGGGGAACGCCCTGCAGCCCCAGAATATTCTAACAGAAACAACAGCAACATAATTTTAATGACAAGTGTGTGTGTGTGTGTGTGTGTGTGTGTGTGTGTGTGTGTGTGTGTGTGTGTGTGTGTGTGTGTGTGTGTGTGTGTGTGTGTGTCTAACACTCACCTTGACTTGGCCAAAGCCAATGGTTACTGCAGCAGCACAAGTGAAGCCTTTTATTACAGGGAAAGAGATGAAGTCTAAGAGAAAACCTGCAGACGACAATAAGTCATGTTATTGTATTTCAGGTTCCTGTTTAAGAACTGGTTTGGGACAACAGATGAAAATTAGCATGTAATGCTAACTCTGGCTCATTTAAATAGATTTCTCTGTTGATCAATGAGCACTCTCCCTATCAAATGAAATTATAAATAAATACATAAGGCAATTAAGTATTTACAGAGTCATGATCTCGGACAAATCATGCAGGAATGTTTCGGATCCACAGATTTCACAGAAATACTGTGGTTACAGCTGATGGGCTCAGCACAGGAAGTCATAGATGTGGTGGTAGGAAGTGGCTTTCACACAAACTAATATCCTGTTTTACTGCAGTTCACTCCCTAAACCACTGACAGTTTGTACTTTACATTTCTATCACAACTCTTCTTCAAAGAGGATTCAAGTCAGTTTTTTCAATCTGGGCCATATGTTTAGAAATGTGGGTGTGTAAATGAATTGTACTTACACAAATGTTTGGAATGGGTCCAGGGGATAATCTCTGCTGGCAGCTTCAACACAGTAGCTACATCTTATGGGGCAACTGTGACAGTCCATGAAATACGCACTAAAAGTTATTTTTTTCACCAATAAAATTCTCAAATTCTGGCCTTAGCTGTCTCCTCCAGTTTATTTTGGGCACATATGGGAATGTCTCCAGCACAGCTCTGTTGATCAGAGGGGGGAAATCCTATGACGTGGTCACACAGCATTTTATAGTGTCAGAAACACTGTCTGTCGACACATCAAGACCACCAATATTTGGCAACAACAGGTCCCACTATTTACACCATAGGCCTTCTTCCTCTGTGGGCATGGGGTCACAGTACCCACAGGAACACCACCAGTTTCCAAAGTTCTGCAGCCGTGCAGCAGCTCATTGTCCCTCCTCTGCTGGTTGCCTCTCTCTTTCTCGTCTTCGTCCATATACGCTGACTCAAACAAGTGTGGATGACCATCAGCGTCATTGACATTGTCTAAATCAGAAAAAGCCACAATAGTTCCTCTCATAGCAAAATCCAAACTCCTCTCTCCAACTCTCTTGCTCTCACTCATGTTTCCACCTCCATCTTCCTGCAACAACTTAAGTCTTGTGAGGCTTGAGAGTGAGAATTCCTGTTAAGTGAGACATGTATAATGTTGCCACACTCTTATCAAAGACCCTGAATAATAATTTGAGCCTTTTATTGGGGAAGAAAAACACCTTTACTGCATATTTCCTGGACTGTTACAGTTGCCCCATTAAATTGCATCGTAGCCACTGCTGCCATGTCCTGGCTGCCAGCAGAAACGATCTACTGTTCCATTCATTTACACACACACAGTTATAAACACAGGGATCAGGTTGAAAAATACTGGAATTCATCTAAAAACTGCTGCATTGGGTTTAAATATTGTTCACACTAAATTCAACTCAAAACAAAGTGACACATTAAGAAGAAATCTTAAAATCTTATTTTTCAGTTTGATAAAACTTCATCCAATAGCCTCTCGCGTTTTGACCAACAAAAATGGAATTACAAGGTTTCCACGTGACCTCAGGAGCCCCCCCCGCCCCCCCGCTCACCTAATCTCAGTAATGCCATCCCAGCCTGGATGACTCCACAGAGGAGGCTGAGGAGCACGGCTCGGTGTGGCTGCCCCCCCACCAAAGAGAAACACAGGAGGGACATGATGGCTGTGGGACCCAGTGTCACATCCTTAGAGGTCCCCAGGAGGGTGTAGATGAACCCCCCCATGAAGGCAGAGTAGAGTCCGTACTGTGGAGAGAAATTTTTCAGGTTAAAGGATGAACAGAGGTGCAACTAACATTTAATTAATTCATGTTTGAAGAAAAGTTTGAGCTTCACCATGCAAAATTTTTTTCAGATCCATCTGCTGTAGGCAACGTACAATGTGTAACTTCTGGCACTAGGAGTCTCTCAATCAAAACAACAACAAAAGACCTAGTTCGATGACATTGTGACGCAGCGTGGGATTATGGGAGTTATTGTCTTCACCACCATTGCTAATGAAAATCTCACTGATATGACTCAATCCCAAATCATGTTCACAGATGAAATAATGTTTTAAAATTGAATTTACGTTACGCAGCAAACTGCAATGAATAATCCTGATCCATTACGAGCCGGCTGTCTAACAGTGGCTGTCTAACTGGCGAACAGTGTGTTTATCCTCCGTCATTCATCGTTTATCCCAGAACTAATGCAAAGGCAAAGCCACAGGTAAAGTGCATACTAGGCAAAAAAAGGTAACCCAAATCACCTTGAATAAAATCTTTGATTTCTCTGGGCTTGAACATTGTTTAAAAAATATGTTGAATCATATAAATACACGAGTAAAGAAAATATATAGCAGAGCTCTAGTTGTTTTTAGACATTTTAATGAAGAATTGTTTCATATTATGTCTTTAAACTTCTGTTGAAGATGTTTATGTACAAGCAGGTTTTATGACATCACAATTAGTTTGGAAATCAGTCATTGTATAATTTATAATTTCCAAGCAGCTGAAATATCCGGAGAGACTTGAATCTGAATGAAAATCGAATCCAAAAGATGAACTTTCACACAAAAGACGAGCTGGGACTCACCTGCACAGGAAGACCGGCTACTTCAGCGTAAGCCAGCGCCTGCGGTACAGTCGTCAGCCCGACAGTGATCCCTGCAAGCAGGTCCATCTGAAGCCACTTCAGCCTGTACCTGGGCAGCCAGGAGAGGATGGGCAACCAGGCCTTCAGGGTGTTGTAGGAGCAGCAGCCACCGGCTGACACTCGTCCCACCAGACGTTCGTCCATTGTGCTGGAGAGGTGAGAGGTGAGAGGGGGGAACCTAAAGAGGAGGAGGATGACAGAAGGGATGATAAAACAGCTGTGAGAGAACAAAGGAATAAAGTTTGACCTATTCTAATGTGTGCCTGGTTACAGAATAAAATCACTTACAGAAATAAATGAAGTTTCCTCCTCTACGTTAAATGCCACTCACTGGCGTTATGGAAGTGCTGCCCAGTTTCTCTGGTTTAGGTTTTGCCTGCTGTGAATCTTCTTTCCCGACAAGAGCTCGGTGCACACGCATGAGTCAGTCTGTCTGTGTGTTTTTCTGGATGAATACACAGCAAATCAAAGGGACTGGCTGCCATATCCTCAGATTCATGCTGTGATCTATGTGAAGTGGAAGAAAACAATCAAAAGGTCAGCTACCAGCATGAAGCCAGGTCATATGGACAATAATCACATGCTGTCTACAGGTTTATCTAGTATGTTGTCGAGATAACTCAAACCATGCACAGATAAATGTTTTTCTCTGACCTTTGACCTGATTGGCCTTTGAGGCTTTTATAATCATGTGATGATCATATGACAGGTCACCTACAAGCCATAAAACTCACTGACCACATATATTCCTCTGAGTTATAAATCCTCCACTGACAGTGTGATATGTACTTATCTCCCACAAGATTCGTAGTCTATGATATTCTTCTAAAATGAATGAACAATAAGATGTTGCAGTGACAAAGTAGCAGAACAAGAATAATTTCAGTAAAACAGTAAGATGTGTGACTGGAATAACACACAAAATAATATCAACAGAATACAAAACGCAATGCTACAGAAAATCAATAGAATAGAACAGAAAGAGACACATTGGAATGGATTAGAAAAGGTATAAGATAATGGAATGCAACAAAATAATAACAACACAAGAGAATACAAATGGATTGAAAACAACACAATTGAATAAATTATAATAAAATAATAATAGAAGAGAATAGAGTAGAAATGACACAATAGAATAAATTAATAGAATAGGATACAATACAATAGACTAAAACCAACACATTACAATACAACAGAGTAGAACAAAATAGAAACAACACGATAGAACTATAGAATATAATAATAGAATAAACTGGAATAGAATATAATTGAAACAACACCATAGATATCAATAAATGGAGCAGAATAGAAACAACATAATAGGAAACTTAAAAAGAATAGAATAGAATAAATTACGAAAAATAGAACAACTGAATAAAACAAAACAAGTAAGAACAACACGGTAAAATGTGATAGAATAAAAAAAGAAGAGAGTAGAAAACCTACACTACTGGAATGGAGCAGAAGAATAGAAACAACACAGAATAGAAAGAATCGAAGACAGTCTCACCGTGTGTGTGTCCTCCAGTTTAACAGTGTGACTACACAACTCTGCACTGATTCATTCAACTCTTCCTCCTCCTCTTCTTCTTTTTATTTCTCTTCTTCCACTAAACCACTGAGGCAGCGCGAGACTCCAGTTCCTGTTGTCACTCGTCACGTGACCCGTGTCATGTGACCGCAGGCTGCGCGAGGACACAGGAAGAAGTGAGGGCAGTGTTTGTAGTTGTTGGTTTTACAACTGGTTCTGTTGCAGTGTCAGTCCACACCAGCTCCACACCCACATCACTGAGCTGTGCTTTGTGTTGATACGACGGGTTTCAATGCAAGCAAAGGTTCACAGCAAGGGCAGAAGAGCCCGTCCTGAAACTTAAAGAGTGGCCGAGGTGATCATCATCATCATCATCATCATTATCAACATTCATCTTCATCATGCTGCTGCAGTTGCTTTGTCTCGTTTTGATCTCACGGTGCATCACCGAGGCAAAGACCAGAAACGTGCTTCTGATTATTGGTGAGTGAACTTCTACATTTCTGTCCACGTACAAAGTCAGATCTTCAGTCATCCCTCACTCATCAAGATTATAAAGTTTGTGTTCAACTGTTCTATATATAAGTACTATACTGAGTGGTGTTTCTTTGTCCAGCTCATTGATATTGGAGAGAAACATCAGAAACACCTCTCTGATTAATGCAAAGTGACGCCTCCAAAATGACCCCAGAGTTGAATCACCTCAAACTCAACATTATAACCTTCCTGAGGGAGGGTTTACTGCAGAGCTGCTGTACTTGACTGCATTAGATTTAGCTAGGTGTACCTAATAAACTGAGCATCCCAGACAAAGTATTCTAACATGCAAGCAATGGTACTTGACAATATTTTGATTTGTTTATGTGTGTGTATGAGAGAGAGAGAGAGAGAGAGAGAGAGAGAGAGATATATTATCAGATACATTTGACTTCTACAGCAATAATGTACTGCCTCAACCAAAGTAGTTTGTATATTTTTTGTGCAGGGCTGATTACCAGCATAAATCAGTCCATACAGTACTGAGTACATAACAACACATGACATACACACATGCTCATTGTAAGTGAGTGAATGAATATCAATCCTCCATTAAGGCTAATGCTGCATCTTGCCATGTTAAAGAAATTGAAAATTGACAAAATATGGAGGGGCGGATCATGTTCCACACCAGGGCCCAATACAAGCACTTATCTGACAAATGTGTATCATCTGACAGTAGCAGCACCCCCAATCTTGTCATCTGATACAAATACCAGTTGCCTTGTATTAACTTCAGGTAGATGTACACACACATCATGAAGAGTACCTGTGTTTTCCCTCCTCCAGCCGACGATGCAGGTTTTGAGACGGAGGTGTACAACAACTCTGTGGTCCGCACCCCCCACCTGCGCTCTCTAGCCCAGCGCAGCCTGGTGTTCAGCAACGCCTTCACATCTGTCAGCAGCTGCTCCCCCAGCCGCTCCACCATCCTCACTGGCCTGCCCCAGGTAACACACACACACACACACACACACACACACACACACAACACACACACACACACAACACACACACACACACACACACACACACACACACACACACAATCAGACAGCGCTGTGTGCGTTGTAATTAAATGGAAAAGGCCGGACCATGAACTTACAAACATAATAACAGAGAGACTAGCATATGTAAATTTTAATAAACAAAATGTCAAGCACACTCAATAGAGAGGGGAGACGCTCGCATATATGGAGGGGTCCCATGACTTCAGAGGACATTGCATTGACTGACATTGATTTCCTTGAGACTTACTCTAACCTTAACCATAGTTACTACTTGCCTAAACTAACCTTAACTTAAACTTATACTTCACCTCAACCTTGAAATATGTCTTCACCTTAAAATGTTATGATTTAGGGTGGGGGTTGACATGCTTTTTGTCCCCATAAGGAAGACAAATCCCTATAATGTGACTATGTAAACAGATTTAGGTCCCCACAGCATGGGGAACACACAGACACACACACACAGCATTGAGGTGTGTTTGTCTTGTTTCCAGCATCAGAATGGAATGTACGGGCTTCATCAGGGCGTCCATCACTTCAACTCGTTTGATGCCGTACAAAGTCTGCCACTGCTCCTCAGCAAGGCCAAGGTACACACAGGTCAGTAACAAAGAAACCAGTTTATCTCCAGTCTACACACACATACACACACACTCGCTTGCTTTTTAATCACATTATTCTTTCTTTTTTCACTCTCTCATCCCTGCAGGTATTATTGGGAAGAAGCACGTCGGTCCTGGATCTGTCTACCCTTTCGACTTCGCCTACACGGAGGAGAACAACTCTGTCCTCCAGGTGGGGAGGAACATCACCCGCATCAAACTCCTGGTCCGCAAGTTTTTCCATACGCACAAAGAGGAAGCCATGGAGCACAGGCGGAAGAAAGAAGAGAATAAAGGAGACGGTGATGATAAAAGAAGTGAAGAGAGACCGTTTTTCCTTTATGTCGCCTTCCACGACACCCACAGATGTGGACATTCGCAGCCACAGTACGGAGCTTTCTGTGAGAAGTTTGGTAATGGTGAGATGGGGATGGGACGAATACCTGACTGGACTCCAGAATATTACACACCAGACCAAGTAAAGGTCAGTGAAGTAAAGATTTTCTATAGTGACATGTAGAAAGAGACACAATTTTTCATTCAAAAACAAGGATTATTAACTGTTTAATATATAGATAAATATTTGTATACAAATGAATATCTATTTTATAAGAGATTTCGACATATTTTATAAAATGATCATAAAAATGTAATAGCACAGTTCTTAACATCAGATATAAAGCACCAACAGAACATTTCTGGAACACAAGTGACAGATGTGTCTTCCTTTGCCTCAGCTTCTCTCTCCGCTGGAAAAATATTGATGTTTAATATTAGCGATAATTCACCTGAGTTTTGTTTTGTCCCACGCATCGTAACACTTGTTTATCTGGTCTGCCTCATCTCTGCACTTCAGGTTCCTCCCTTTGTGCCGGACACACCTGCAGCTCGAGCTGACCTGGCTGCACAGTACACCACAGTCAGCCGGCTGGATCAGGGTCTGAAACGACAACCTACACGTACACAAGATAACCAGATGGAGACAGGTCTTGTTTTTGTATAACACCACCTGTGTAAATTTCCTCTGCAGGTATTGGATTAGTTCTTCAGGAGCTCAGGGACGCTGGTTATGAGAACGACACACTGGTAATCTACAGCTCAGACAACGGCATCCCCTTCCCTAACGGCAGAACCAACCTGTACCACTCCGGCACGGCAGAGCCCATGCTGGTGTCCTCTCCAGAGCACAGGGAGCGATGGGGAGACACCAGCCAGGCCTACGTCAGTCTCCTTGGTAAGAAATGGAGACTGAGAATACTGATTTAATACAACAGAAAATCTACCTTGGGAGGCTTCCTACCCCTGGGGGGGAACCACTGGCTTTTACACACACAAGCAAACATGGAGGTCAGTTTATTTATCTTAAGAGAGTAAAGCAGCCACAAGAGGGAGACGGACCAATGAGGCTTCAGCAGCGGATGGCAGATATAACTGGATAAAGGGAAGCAGTTAAATGTGAATATGAATATTATACATAGGATTTATTTAATATATTATTTATTTGTTGAATCTTTCTTAACTCAAAAGGAAACACTTGTTATATTAGCAAATCAAATAAAAAATCACCCAAATACATTGATATACATGATTTTATGTACAGGTGCCTCTCTGTATTCACTAGGAAATAGCATTGGCTCTTTAGTTCACTATTTCATTTTCAGTACTACTTTTTATTCTTATTTTCTCTTTTGTGGCAGACATCACTCCCACCATTCTGGACTGGTTTTCTGTTCCCTACCCGCCCTACAGCCTCCCGGGCAGCTCCTCCACCCTGGTCCATCTCACCGGTCGCTCCTTGCTGCCCGCTCTGGTCACTGAGCCTGGCCAGTGGCACACCACCTACGCCAGCCAGTCCCTCCACGAGGTCCGTGAGCGTCGCTGCTTTCAAACAGGACGTCAGCAACACACGAGGGAGTGAAACACACGGCCGTCTTAACTGCTGGACTGTCATTTGTGATTTCAGGTCACCATGTACTACCCAACCCGCTCTGTCCACCAGGGGGCGTACCACCTTCTCCACAACCTACACTACCGGATGCCCTTCCCGATTGACCAAGACCTGTATGTGTCCCCCACCTTCCAGGACCTGCTGAACCGCACCAGGCTGAGTGAGCCGACGCACTGGTTCAAGAGCCTGGAGCAGTATTACTACAGAGAGCGCTGGGAGCTGTACGACTCCAGGTCTGCTGCTCATGTTATTTCAGTGTTTGTCACAACAGAGGGAGGAAAATGTTCACTGGGACGAATCACAGATGAAAAAACCTATAGAGTTAAAGGATAAGATCAAGTTCTCAAACGCAGAGTAGTCACAGTACTTGGACGACAACCATGAGATCCACTGATGAAATAAACCTGCAACAGATAACAGTTTAGTGATGTAGTGAGTAGAAAATGCTCAAAAACTGTTGCCATGAAGGAGAGAAAAGAGAAACCTTACATAAACAAACATTAATGTTCATAAGAGGAAGCAAGTGAGATTCTCCTGCTCCAGTTTGGCGATCTCATTAAAAACCTCCCTAATGTCAAAAATGGCTTCACTACAGATCAAAAACAGCAAAACCAACAACTACTGTGATGAACTTCTGGGTGAATTTTTTTGGATGATCAATGAAGTGACAAAATATAATACTGTCTGCTCATATTTAACATAGGTTAAATTAGTGTTGTCAATTTGACATCTTGAAGGATATAGTATATGTCTTTAACTAACTGAAATCTGAGCTCCTATCACAAGGACACATACAAGCCCTCAAATATGACACTGTACTAAAATGTTATGTCTTTAATTTTATTCTAATGCTGTAAGTAAACAGAGAATAATATATTTGCTTTTAATGTGCAAAATAATAGCAAAATAACTGATGAATAGACACATCAAAGATTCATTGACCGGTCAATGTTTGGTCAGATTTGCCATTTATTGAGTTTGTACTTTAATACTAACAAAGTAAAAAGATAAAAGAGATCAGGAAATGATTGCAGTTGTTTTATTTAAATCATTAATTACCATAAAATCCACTATAATTCAACTTTTTACTCTCTGACCCCCTGTTGAGCATCTATTAGCAGCTTATAAATGTTTAATAAAAGGTTTATAACACTATAATGGAGCTGTACACAGCTATAAGGACAATTGAATTGTACAGTATTAGCTATTATAACTTATGAAGACATTTTATGGACACATTAATATTATTATAATTGAATTATTCATTATTATATTTTTTATAATTACAACCGTTTTACCTTATTTTCATTGATTATCTGTTTTTAAATCATCCTCCACTTACGGGGTCTCTACAAGAGAAGTTAAAGTTTATGACAAATACTTTAATACACAATGATAACTTCATTATATGAAGAGTTTAATAAACCATTTCTCTAATGTCGATATGATGCTTATAAAACCTGCTTATAAAACCCCCAAACAGACGGGTAAAATTAAAAAGTGACTTACGAGTTCTTTCTAAAATCTCGGCTGTGGCCCTGTATGTTTCAATATGAGCGATTGTTTCACCGTTACAGGACAGACCCACTGGAGATGAGGAACCTGGTATCAGACCCGTCCTACAGCGTTGTGCTCGAGAGCCTGAGGCAGAGTCTGCAGAAGTGGCAGTGGGAGACCGGGGACCCCTGGGTCTGTGGACCAGACTATGTCCTGGAGGACAAACTGGAGCCGCAGTGCAGACCACTCTACAATGGACTCTGATGGACTCTAATGGTACTTTTACTCATCCATGGCTGATTTGTGTATATATATTTTTATACGTTTAAAGTTCAATAATAAACATTAAAGTTGTCCCAACATTATTTGTCTTTATATTACAAAATAATTTTATAATTCTGATCAGTGCTCTTCTTATGTGTCTATACATTTAAGGTATCTTTTCTCATCATCCAGACGCCATGATAACCTTGTTTCATAGAAAGCCAATGTGGTTACAAAGTATGTTATTGTTATTATTTAATTGAACAAACGTAGATGCATCCCTCCTCTGTCTTAATCGCCGTCGCTGTAAGTCTTGTACTGATCTGCCAGCCTCACGGGGTTCATGACGCATGACCTGTGAGCTCCATGAATCAATACGTAAAAAAAGCTTTTTATTGATAAAGGCCTGCTTTTACTCAGAGCTCCACTTTGAAGTCGGACTGATTCCCACGTAGAAAGCTGTTAAAAGTTAACACAATTTGGATCAGTCGATTATTCACTATTGATCTGCCCATTTTTTCCCCTCTCCTAATCTGTCCAACCTCACTGATGTTGGGGTCTTTTGAAGTCCCACACGCTGATTCTGCTTCATACACTCTTTTTGTTTGATGCACAGTTGCATATCATTGGTTTTTATACATCCAGGGAGATTTTGAACCTAAAAATCTGCCTATAACATAATAAAGAAGGAAATGTTGTACATCAGTAATTTATAATTTAACTATTCTGGACATGTTTAGTTTTACGACTACAGGTACAGCTGCTTGTGTTTTTTCAGTGCTCAGTGAAAATGTTCATTGCGATGATTCACAGATATAACTTCACGTTAGAGGTTAAGATCAAGCTCCTAAATGTAGAGCAGTCACAGAACTTGGCCGACAACATAAGATCCACTGAAATGAGATAAACCTGTTGCATGTGTTTTTACCCTGAGTTGAGATTTTGAAGCTAAGAATAAGCCTATAACATGATGGACAGTTTTTTTGTCATCCATTTAAAAAAACATTTGGACATGTTTAAGTTTTGACAACCTACATCAGTGTCTATCCTGCTCCACTGCTGATTTCAGTTTCACTTTTACAAGCGTCAGAGAAGGATTGACATCCCCATACATCTCCAACCCCCTCATACTCTATATCACACGCACACACACACGCACACACCACCCCTCGCATGTCACCACCGAGCCAGCGGATCGATTGTGATTGGTCCTTTCCTCCTCCTGAATACAGACGGCTCATCATCCACCCACCTCAACTTTGATTTGATGAACGTCGTCGGTCACGATAACGTCTCAGCCTATATAAGCACCACAAAGTTTCCCAAACAGCCAACAAAACATAAAGTCTGCCGCTGACCAAGAGCAGAAAGAAGAACAGCGCCGTCTCTCACTTTGCGTAAAGGAAAGGAAAGAGGTGCCAAGACGGTTCCAGACATGGAGAGGTCCGTCAGGTTTGCCGTGGTGTGCGTCGGAGTGTCCCTGCTCATCTCCTGCCCTCCAGTCGAAGCCTGGTATAAACAGTCGACCGGGCCCAGTTACTACTCGGTGGGTCGCGCCTCCGGTTTGCTGTCCGGTATCAGGAGGTCGCCATACGTCCGGAGGGCCGAGTCCGAGGAGACGCAGATGGAGAGCGGGGAGACGACGGGTAACAACGTGATCCCCGAGACCAACAGGCAGATCTCCATCCTCAAAAACATGGTGAGTACAGTCATAATGATGCGCTCTTTATTCCTCGTTGTTTTACACTGAGGATGGGATGAAGAGGTGGTGCGTAAAATGCGCTTTCCACTCAGCACCACAGGAGCTACTTATATGGCGATGCTTAAACATTTGAACTTGGTAATATTTGAAGTAGACAAGCATTAAACATCGATAAGCTTTTACTTTTGTTTCTTACAGTTGAGATCTAAACTGTAAATAGCGGTTTAATACCCGTGCGTAAAGGCGCACACCAGTGAGCGCCGCAACTCAAAGCGCAGCCGGGAAAACACCAGGAGACAAAAATACAGAGCTTTTATATAAGAGAACATTCCGCGTCATGTTGTTATTACCTGCAGTTAAATAATCCTAATAATTTGGCTATATTCTAAATGAAGTGATTAGTTCAGAGACTTCTCCCTGCAGTTGATTCCATGATGGTGGAAGAAAAGAAGGATAAAAACCAGGACGATTCTTTTTTTGGGGTGAATTTTATTTCTTAAACTTACTTTTTCTCATCCCTTCCTCTCACACCCTTCAGGCCATCTGCGTAAAGGACGTCTCTCCAAACCTGAAGAGCTGCGAGCTGCTGCGGGACGGGACCGGCACCTTCCAGTGCAAGGCGGACGTCTTCCTCACCCTGGACTCCCTGGACTGTCTGTCCGCGTGAGTCCCCGCGGGTAGACCCGGCGGAGGCAGGGAGACATGTCATCCCCAACCTTCCCGGGGGCGCCTATCTGGAAACCGAAAAAAAATGCAGGACGAGGGGAAAAAAGAAGGCATGAGGGATGGATGAGTGTGTTGGGGTTGATGGCGCTGAGGAAAACCTGATCTTTATCAATGATGGACCGCTGCAGACTCTGAATGTTCTCTCATTTAAAAACACAAACATTGTTCTTTTTTTTGCTTTGGTTACATGAGTATAGAAAAAGATGTTAATTGAAACCACTTTGTTTCCACACGACTTCCTCTCTTTACTGCCCAACCCCTGACATGTACCCCCCCTTGCCAAAATGTATTAAATGTCCAGACAGTTGGCTGCAGAGCAGATTTCTTGGAAAGTACTTTTATTTATTTTATCTATTAAAATGGACACTGGTAACTTGTGTGGCCTAAAGTTGTCTTTAAATATTTAATTGAAAAAGTAAAATAAGTGATATGTGCAGTGCTGCCTCACCTTACAGAGTTGATTACAAACCATAATCTGGTCCATTAGACTTGAGGAGTAGTGATACATGAATGAAACATAAAGACACATTATGAAAAAGTAACAGGAAAAATACACATGTAGAGATTATATATATGTATGACGCATTTTTATTTACACAGCAGAAGAAAAGCACTTCATCATAAGGCACTTGGGGGTGTTTTTTGTATCTTTCTCTCACCTTCAGAGTCCATATCAGAGCGTATCAGTCATTAGCACATCTTGTTTGTTACTGGAGTCAGAGAGGAGCTGCTGTGATCGCTCAGTCAGTCGCTCAGGGGAGCCTTCAGAGTTAATATCACACAAATCACAAAGAGGCAGCATCCTGCTTGACAAACCAGGGTCTGTGTGTGTGTGTGTTTGTCGGATATTACAACAATAATCATCAAGTAGGAAAATGAAACAAGTCGCCAAGCTTCAGGGATAAGTCCTCATGAATTGCAAGAGTCAGGGGAACGAGCGATGCACAGATGATAATAAACGTGTGTGCTGTGATTTCAGCTGAGGGAGAGTAAAGGCAAACTAGGGTGCTTTTACTGCGATCGCCGCCTCATTAGGAGGGTGTGTGACGCACGGGATGCACACAGCGGGGACACGGTGATGAATGAGCGGAAAACACTAAATTGTATGCGTGAGTGAGCCCTGCGCCGGGGAAGTAACGGACAAACAGTAAATCCTCCTCACGTCCTGTGTCCTGCCTGCCTGCCCCCACACACGCACACACGCACACACGCACACACACAATAAGACAGGGAAATAAATGGCATATCTGTCAAGTCTTGAGAAAATGTAGCGTCACTGTTTATAGTCTGATTTTAAAGCACAGTACAAAACAAAATGCCCATTATTCTCAACACAAACTTCAAAAGTCAACATTTCAGGGCTAAACCTCAAAATCAGAGGATTGGGCCAGTGGTTGTCTTCCGTCCTTAATGTGTTTCCAGACTTTTTTCAAAGCTACATTAAATGAAGCATCACAAAGGATGAAATGCAACAAAGAGCATCACAAGCTCCCAGACTGCTCCTCAAGAGAGAAAACTAAACACTAACGCTTCGATGAGAGGATCTTCATGTTCTCTTCAATCCCTTTTCTTTGCTTGGTTCGCCTTTTAAAATGAAACATCCAAACAGGAACAGGGCCGACTGTCCAGTGACGTCCGCTGGCGGTCACAGAAGTGACACTGCCTCCAGGTTCTCTTTGATAATTGTGTCCATGACCACCTGAAAGACGACCTGGATGTTGGAGGTGTCCGTCGCCGTGGTGAAGTGGTGGTAGATGAGCTTGCTGGCCATGGCGTTGAGCGAAACAAAGGTGGCGGCGATGAAGCGGGCGGCCGAATCCACGTCGCAGTCTGCGCCTGGAAGAGAGAAGAGGGAGGAATCAGACTCTACAGTGAAACATCGGCCTCCTCAGCACAGACAACTGACAAAGTGTGTCAGTTAAATGTGGATTAGTGGGACTATGTGGGAGATTATGTGAAGAAGCTCAGATAATAAAACAAAATAGAGATTATGATTTGGTGTTGTTGAGTGGATTATACAATTCATGTGATCTTTAGAACATTTATTACAGTACAAGAGATGCTACTGTGTGTTCTATTAAGTTACAAGATACGAATAACAACAGATGTGATGGAGAGTTCATGAAAACAAATAACCTTTGCCAATAAGGTTATGTTGTCACCCCTGTCTGTTTGTGTGTTTGTTTGTTTGTGAGCAGGATTAAACAAAAACTACTTGACAGATTTCCATGAAACATGGAAGGATGGAACATGGGCCAAGAAAGAACCCTTTCAATTTTGGTGTGGCTCTTCTAGACGAAGGGGCAGGTCCAGGAATTGTTTATCTCTTTTTTTTAACATTGTGAGTTTTCTACATTTTCCCTGATTTCTAAGGAAATAATTCATAAATCTTAATGAATAAAATCAGACTGTAATTTGACTGTGTGCAATTTGGTGCAGGTTCAAATAAAGATCCACATCTAGTGAATTAAAATGTGGTTTCATTAGGGGACTGTTGGGCCTCGGTGGATGTTTGCAGTCTACTGAGTGTCACTTAAGTAAAGATATTCAGATTTTTATTATTCACACTTCAGTAAAAATGTCAACACGTTAATGTTGATTACAATTTTAATGTCCTGCATTAAAAATCCTAAAAATACATGAGTAAATCTTATGGATTAGTGTTTGTTCTGCAGTAAAATCGATCCGGTGACATTATTACACTGTTAATATTGATCCGGTTACATGGATACAATGAGCTGGAGGTGGAGCTCATTATAGCTCCTTTATGTAGCGTTTGATAGTTTAGTCCATTGGTTTCCAGTCGAAGCATCAAGCCTTCCAAAGGCTCATTAAATAAATCTTTGGGGTTTTAAGAAGTTTAATGAAAATATAAAAGAAGGACAGAAGAAAAACAGAAGAACACATTTCCCAGGTTGGAATTGGTGAAGGGGCACATGAGCTCCTCTGATGGGGCTGTGAGGTTACATCAAACAGAAAAGGTTGGGAGCTGCTGTATTAGACCAGTCATCATATCTGAGGTCAGTGTCAAATGGACGCTTGCTCTGCTGGCTGACCCCAATCCAAGAGTTTTTGCATTTATATTGACATTTGCATGAGAGCACAGAGGATGCAGCCCCTGTTGAGCCCACTGAGATGTGGGGGATACAAAAAAAACTCAAACAATACCAGTGTGTCAGTGTGTGAGTCCGCCACAGTGGGATATTAATGATCAGTCTGTCTTTCAGACATTTTGTATTGTTTCTGTCTGAAATCCTTTTTCAAACTCAATAATGCAACATATTTCGCTTGATGACATCCTTGGGTGATATTTACATTCACAGACATTTTGCACAGAAGTTCCAGGATAAATGAGGTGAAATCTCCCTTTTCTATGATTCATTTGGTTTGTCTGTTTCAAAACATGATCACGATGCTCGGTTTCTCCTCATATGTGAGGAAAGATGCTCTGTTGGTGTTATGCACATGTCAATCAACAATGACAGTTACGTTTTGAACCTTATGTGAAGCAGAATCTGAGTGAAAGTCAAAAATCTTTGTGTAGTCACATTCAGGTTCACTTCTTTCAGCTGGATACACAGGCAGGGTTAAAGGTTTCTGAGGAAAAAAAAGGTGACGTTTTGAAAGTCTGAACCAAGGTTCATGTCTTTGTTAACTTGTTTATATCTGATCCAGTAAGATTCGGTTTCACCATGTAAATTAAGGAGGAAACGAATGACTTATTTTATCTTGTCGTCATCACCTACGTTGGCTGCGTCTACCTTTACCAGACATTGATTGGTTCGTAGACGGGTGTGGGTCTGACATTGGCGTGTTGTCAATTCGATGGGTAGTTGTCTTTCTGTTTGAATGTAGAAAACAAATGAAACGCTTCATTTCTTTAATTCCGTTTTCCACTGGAATATCTTTATGGTATCACCACCAGCATCACAAACTACAGGCGCAGTAATCAACACTAGTTTTTCCATGTTGCTCAAACCTTATATCGTCACTCATAAAAGAGTTCAAGCGATCCTGCTACTTCTGCTTCTTTTTCTTCTTCTATTGTTTAATGCTGTCAACTTCCTGCGATTGATCCGAAAGTCTGAACTATCCCAAAAAAGATTTTTCACGGTTCAGTTTGATCCAGACTGACATCACCTATTTTGGTCAGACTACATTTTGGTCCGTTAATCCAGATCAAAGTCTGAGGCACCTTTTACGTTTGTTATATTCATAAGCTGAAAAGTCCGAAAGTCCGGACCAAACAAAGCTGGGGTGTAAGTTCCCTTTTTGTCCTCCGACCTGGTTGATCATAAAGAACTTGAATCAGCAGAAAACTAAATTCTTTGTTGACAATACTCATTGCCAGGCCACTTTATCAGAGTAACCTGAACAATTATTAGATACGATACAATTTATGAATCAACCCATTAGCTTTATAGAAGAGGACATGCAAACTCCACAAAGAAAAGTCTCTGATCGGCAGAATCAAACCCTCAAGACCCTCTTGCATTGAGACAGTGTGAACCATACTGCTGTTTAATTCAGTTCAATATAACAGATCTGCCACATATTCTACATTTAGAAAGACTAATGTTCAGTTTTAATTATCATTGTGTGATATGTCCCTAACATCCGCTAACATCAACTGGGGGTAGGCATTAATTAGTGCGGTAGAAGGGATATTCTCCATCTTTTCCTATGTTCTAAAATGGGACAGTGTTTAGTTTAAAAAGGCATAGAGGTAATGATGTTTGATCTACTGAGCAGCCACATGGCTTTCATAGTGCTGCCATACAAGCCAGTAGACAGATTTACCTGTAGCCCCAGCATATCCTTAAGTTCAGCCTGTATCGTTGATTACAAGGCCAAAGCACTTGATGATGCTAAGGTGTACAAATGAAGCTCTGCGTAGGTTGAGTCAGGAAGACTTTACCCCCATTCAATCAATCCCAAATCTCTCACTCTCTCTATGCTTATTGATCTGCTGATTGTTTCTAAATGGCCGTTCAGATTCTGCGACAGTCTCTTCCAGCCAATCATGCGGCTGCTCTCAAACTTTAAATCCCTTCTCCTCTCTTCCGCAGTCAGCCGTCATTCAGTGACGCACATATCCCACCACCACCCCAATCTCCTCCAGTCTTCAGTAGAATCATCATCACCTTATCTGGATCCTCAACCACCACCATTGTCTCCACCCCGGGGGGGATACCTGTTCGTTCTGCTTCACCTCTAATCCCGATGACATCACATAGGGGTCTAAAATGCCAAAAGACTATAACATTCACGTCACTTTCTGTGCGCATGTCAATAAACGTTGTTAAAACGTTGAATCGAAGTCCCTCCTGATTGAACTTAAGTTATGTCCCTAACATCCGCTGGTGGCCACTAACACCTGCTAACATCTACTGGTAGTTGGTAACTTAAATTGTGCAGAAGACTCTCAGATGTACAGGGGATATTCACCATCTAGTGAGTCCTATAATCTAAAATAAATTTGTCTTCGTCAGTGGTGGTGCTAAATTAAACTGCCTCATATTGAAACTCTCGATATAATGCTGCCAATATAAACACTGCAAACGACAACATCAATAATAAACAAACACATTAATTAGTGCCGCTGACAGTGGTAAAAATTGACATTATTAGTTTTGTAAAAGTTGCATTCATGGCATAGCAGCTGTACTGTATTTTAAAGATGATAAAGTGGGAACTGTTTGTACTTTATATGTAAAAAGTTATGTTCATGTGCAGTGATATTTTAGTTTATTTATGACAGAAAAGTTCCCTTGTGAAACCAAATTTCAATTCATTAGATCTGGATTTTGTATTTGAATCCGCACCAAATCACACACAGTCATAAATATCAGTCCCCTAAACATACATGAATTATTCTCTGAGAAATCAAGACAAATATCTCACAATGTTAAAGAAAGAGAAAAAAAAATGTATGGATCCGCCCCCTGATCTGGATCTGCACATAAATGTACCAAGTTTCCTGGTATTCCGTCCAGTAGTTATTGGGTAATCCTGCTGATTAATACACACACACAGAAAAACAAATTGAAAACATAACCTCCATGGTGAAGGTAATAACGTAGTAACTGATATGAGTCCTACCTTTAAACTGTGTCAGGTATAACCGCAGATGTCGTCCAGAGTGTAAAATCTTGTCTTGAAAAAGGTCAATCTTGTTCATGAATAAAATCTGAAATAACACACACACACACACACACACACACACACACACACACACACACACACACACACACACACACACACACACACACACACACACACACACACACACACACACACACACACACACACACACACGAGCTGATTTGTTTTAAAGACTCATCTGTAGCACGGCAATAACTTCAAAATATGAAACCAATCAATCAGTTCTAAACGTCACATCTATTCTCACTTCACACACATTTGGGTAAGATGTGAAAATCAATAGCTGTGCTGAGACCATCATGGAGTTATAATGGCAGATCAATGACCTCAATCCACACGCTGTGAGCAAATCACTCGTCAGTCACTCAATCACTCGTGCACTGTCTCCAGAGAAGTCTCCTTCCTGCTGTTATTGTTTCACTGCCTCTAAACTCCACTTCCACTCGGCGGCCGACACAGTTCACCGGCGCTTCTGGCTTTGTAGTCGGCCAATTTAAACTTCAATCAAGTTCTCTCTTTTTTGACATGTTTGATCTCACACACACGCACACACAGCCCCTGATAATAATGAGCGAGGAACGAGGGAGGGCAGATTTTCAATGAGTAAGATACACAGCAACGCTTTGGTGCGTAATTAGTAAGTAAACACATTTATTTAATGAGCCTGTTAGCCGTGTTAACGTGCAGGCCCACACAAACACGTCACAACATTTCATTTCCTGTTTGGCTCTAATGAAGCTTTAAATAATTTCTTATGCTTAAAGAAAGAGCTGGAAGAGATGCTTTGATGCAACGCTGAAACTTGGACCAATAACCCCAGCTGTTACTTATTCATCCTACATGGAAACAGAAAAATTGGTTTTTTTCTTGCAAAAGTAAAGAATGCTGATCACAGTGACGTGCCTCTGTGAAAGTGCAGGAAAAGCAGTTGACAGAGGCCAACACACTTATTTAAGTCAGCTTTAAATGCAAGTTTAGTGAAATGAATTGAACGAGCTCGTTACAAGCTCGTTTTAATGTGACCGGAATAGGGGATGGAAAAACACAGAGAGGGGAAAGTTCACCTCGTCAAAGCTCGGCCTAATTACGAGTCGCTGTTTAATTACGAGTGACAGAGGAATCAGACAAAGGGCTGAGGCTGCGATCGGTGTGCGTGTGTGTGTGTGTGTGCGTGTGGAAACAGCATTAGGGTTATTTTTGTTTCATGGTGTCATTGAGAACAAATGGAGGGTTACAAAAAAGATGTCGCTCGTGTCTCCTCCATTAGTTCCTTCCACCAATTGAACATTCGGACTGAACCGCGGTTCCCGCCCTCCAAATAAACCTAATTGCAAATCCACATCTTGGGATGAGTGGTTATTTATTTAACTAGAGATGGATTTTTAAATACTATTATTTTGTGAAGGCACGCTGCCTGACAGCTGCTAGAAGCTGACATTTTCATGACTCACTGGTTAACTTCTATCGTCTCTGCCTCAGTGATGCACGTGTCTCTGACTAAAGACTCTGTTCATGCTCAGTAAGAGCCAGGCAGGGTGTGTGCAGGCAGGAAGTTCTGTTAGTGACAGACAGGTATACCAACGAATCAGCTGATTGGTCGTGTTAACTACAGTCCTGCTTGGGCCACAGCAGCTTTTGTCTTTTTTTCCCCAGATGACTATTTATTGATGGCTACCGGGACGTGAAGAGGATGTCAACAAATAAGACAAAAAGTGTTTCAGAAACAAATGACCAACCCTACCTTTAAAAAGCTAATTTGTTATACTACATTTTGACTTTGATTAACTGGGTGACTGAAGAATTTCTCACCATGGACGTGCTGCGGAAGAAGACATTGTTGCAGATGGAGGAGAAGAGCTTCATGCTCTCTTGCAGACGATTCTGCAGAGAAGACAATGACACCATCAGACAGACATCAGCAGTGGAGACACATTTTCAAAACTTGGTCTGTGAGGTCAAAGTGTTATCTGATTGGGTGAGACTCAACAAGTTGTCTCGAGTTAACTTTGACTGGAGAGCATGGACAATTGTTAGGCAGTGACCTAGTGCAGCTCGTACCATGGAGGGGTCCTCCACCAGGGTCATGTCGTAACCACTGAGCGACACCACGAACAGCACCGCCCTGACGTCCTCGAAGCAGCTAATCCACTTCCTGCGCTCAGTTCGCTGGCCTCCAACATCGTACATCCTGCACACACAGGGCGCGACATGAGAAAGGGGGAGACACGTTGGTTTAGCAATGAACTGAAGAAAGGGGGAAAAGGGTGTCACAATGTGGAGAAATGGATCAAAATATGAACAAAACATTCAAACACAACAAGCATGTTGGTCATAAACACTTTCAGCGTGGTAGCCCCTCACTGGCCTTTTAAGTGTAACAGTCTTCCTACATTTAGGATAAAGGGCCACAGACTAGCTGAGTTTCCGTTCAGGGGCTGCATCCTTTGGAGGCTGCAATTGAAGACAGATTACGTTGATTGCGCCACTAGGTTGTCCCATTTCAGAGGCTCCTTCAAATGCATCCTTTTATCCCCAAGAAACAAAGGCAATGAACCCCTTTTCAATGAGGTAATGGCGCCTGGAAAGAACGAGACGTCCAACAGGGTTAGGGTTAGGGTAACAGGAAACTGCACTCGTTCAACAATTTCAGAATAAGTTTAAAATGTATAGTCTTTTTTCACATATGAACAATAATAATGGCCATTAGGTGTGGCTGATTCAGGGCTCAGTTGGCTCACTGACCGGATGTGACATTTGAATGGAAGAATGCCATGATTGATGTTACTGATTACACCCTTGCTTTTTGTGCTATGACAAGTGTAAATGTTGGTCTATTTGTCATGAACCCAACCGACTGGGCCCTGAATATGAACAATATTGGAAATATTACAGCAGAATAAATATAACAGAGACAAAACCCATCAGAGCATGTGTAGAAAACGTGTTGTAAGAAAGGGAAATTAAAACTAAACCCAAATGGTAAAAGACACACGTGAAGAGAAATAATAAGAAACTGTGATACGGGGCCCGGGTGGCCCTGATTTAGCTGGCACACTCCAATCAGGGACGATCAAGAGAGTAAACAGAGAGCATGAGTGCACACACACACCCACACACACCCACACACACGATAGTCATTTTATTCACTAAAACATTACTGTGACTTCCCTTCACTACAGAGCTAACAAGACACGAGAGACACTTCCTACTGCCTGATTTTATAGAGGCAGGAAAATGAACATGACATTATGAACAATATTTAAATCCACAAGTCTGCTGGATTAAAGAAATCCTCCCCTGTGCATTCATTTTCATAATGAGGGGGAGAAAATCTGTTTACTTATCATCCATCAGACCGCGAAGGCGGCACTATGTGTATGTGCGCGAGGAGGAGAAACGACAACTCAATGTGACTGACATGTTCTTCATCAGGATTCAATTTCCAATAGGAAAGCGTGAGGTTGTGTTCTCTGTGTGTTCATGACCGTCCATACTGATGGTATAGCCTACAGTAGCACTGAGGGACAACTCTAATCAATGACAGATTGCATTGGTCCCGGAAAAGGTCAGATATTCCTCACTATGCGATTTCCACTCATGAAAAAAACAGAAGAGCGTGCCACACGCCTCTGCAGATCCTTTTTTCAATTTTCACAGAGAATATCACTCTGAGACAATCACAATACAACAAAGGTCAACGATCTCCAAAAGGAGGAGAGAGGACAAACGCAACAGGAAATAAGAGCGGAGAGCCACAGCTGGAGACGTGGGTCGCTTCATCCCACTTCTCAAAGCCAGATGTGCCATCTCCCACCTTCCATCTCAGCATGCAGCAAGTTAATGCAGCTCTTTAAAGCAGAGAGGAGAAAGAAATGTGTGGAAACACAGACGGACACAGAGAGAAACAAACAAAAGAGGAGACAAGGTTTCTAATGGAAATCTTTTCGAAGGCCGGCACAGACCATGTCAGTGACGCTGCTGCTTCACTACACAAACCTACTCACAAGCACATATACACATCACTAATAACCTACACTCTGACTAGTCATAGGTGTGATGACTGCTCTGCAAACACACACACAGATAGACAGTGATCACAATCTCCTGCTGTTCAGCCAAGTTCTTAAGACCGACCAGAGATGATGAAAACCTGACAAAAATAAACTCTACATCATTATCACTTGTACTACAGACAGAGAGACAGATGTGTGTGTGTACTTGAGTCACTGGACAAATACTATGACTATGGACTCTGGGAGCCTTCATTTTGTCTGTGCTTTAAGTTAAATTAAATAGGTTCAGTGAAACATCTCATCAGAATGAAGGTTTCTAAACCACAATCAAACGTTTAGAAAAGAAGATTTTTAAAACTCTCGAAAGATTTCAGTGGCACTTGCTTTTATTTTCGATTTGTTTCGATTTCCATTGTAAATACACACACTACATCTTTAAGTGCAATTTTCATGCAGGTGCTAAGGTTTGCACAAACTCCAACGCAGATGTGCTTCAAAGTTCAGAGACACGGGATTAACTGTATTTAAGATTTTTACCTCCACCAAGGAGGTTCTGTTTTTGCCAAACTATTTATTGTTTTTTCTATCAGAAGGATGAGACATGGGTCAATCTTTACATCACCCACTCCTCCTTTCTCCACACGTGCTGTTCTCGCCCCACAATGTTCACCCTCATCTGCAGCGTTGTTACTATAATTATCAGATCAGTTTATGTTAATGATGCAGGAGAAAACCCAGAACCTTATTACACAATGAGGTCAAAGGTCAAACAGGACATCTGTATGCAAACTAGGCTGTGTCTGGGTGAAAAGTTGTGAGACTGTACACACACACACACACACACACACACACACACACACACACACACACACACACACACACACACACACACACACACACACACACACACACACACACACACACACACACACACACACACACACACCTCCATTTTTGCAGCCGGCAAAGTTCTGCCCAATAGTTGTTAGTTCACTGGTCCACTGGTTTAGTTCTTGGAATGGGTATCACATCCTAAGTGACTCTCATAAGTCCTTTTCAGACATGTCCAGCAGAGGATCTCCAGAGAATTTGGTCCGGACTCTCTCCACAGTTTGCCTTTCACACATGCGCAAAGCAGTGGGGGGGTTCTCTGCTCAGGAGTCTTCACAACAGCAACTCTCCTCAGCAGGATTCAGGTGCGGGGTGGTGCAGCAGGCAGAGGCAGGATTTAATGTATTGATGCTGACTTCGTCAGTGTCTTCTACGTGTACGGCACCATTTTTCACCCGGAGATATTTGTTTTCTTTTTGTTTTTTTCATTTTTGTGTCTCTTGCGTGTTAGAACCATCATCAACACACCTACTTGCTGGCTGTGAAGTCTGTAGGTTATCTATTGCTGTGTTCTCACATCGACTTCTGCTTACATTCTGCGGACTTTATACTTTGGGGCCAGGCGGAGAAGGTCCGCAGAGGCTCTCACTCGGACATTTGCGCTCACACGTACACCTCCTCCAGAGAAGCTGCCGAGGAGCTCTGGAGCTCAGTGCAAGTCTGAAAGCAGCTTCAGTATAAAGAGGCTAATCCTGCCTCCTTCCATCTCCCCTAGTTCTCCAGGTTTACCCATGTTGTGCTTTACCCTGTGAGACTGCCCTTTCTACATTGTCTTGTCTAGTTGGCAGACCTAAAGAACTAGCAAGCTTTTCGCCGCTGGGCTCATGTTGCTTTGAGCCAAGTGGGGGGACTTGTCACAAGAACCAAAACCTATACTTCCCATGCTGCACCCGACCAACAATGTCTCTGTGCCTGAGAGCAGATACACAGCCTCAGACGGGAAACACATTGTCTCAGTTGCGAGCCTGGCAGCAAATGCTTATCTTTAAACTAAATCATGTTCAGGCCCTAATGTACTATGTGGGATCATTATGTTTGCCCATAGGTGGAATTTAATGTGAATGATTGAAGTCATGAACATTTAGTCACATTTATTATTCAGAGTATGTTGGTTAAACAGGAGTTTAAATTTGCTGTGAAACACTGGGAAAGTTTTGTACATTGTTTATGTTTTTAATATTTCACTGTGTGTTTTTATTACATGACAGATTCCTCGCTGCACTTTTAGTTTCCAGCAAATGTTTCGTCTTGTAACATGAGAAGCAGCAAAGAGCACAAGGACATGCTGTTACAAACATGATGTTAAGCTTGATCTTAAATATGGTGATTTTAAAGATTAGCCTGACTAATTCTGGATTTTTGAGGCTGATGCAGATTAATACAGAATCACTTCCTTTTTAACAATTAGTCTTCAAAGTAAAAGCACATGTTCGTTTTGTCGCTGTAATTCTTAATCAACAAACTGATCAACCAACCAACCAACCAACCAACCAACCTATTAACAAACCATTAAACAAACAAACAAATGGACAGGGGTGAAAATATTGCCTCCTTTGTGGAGGTAAACTGACAAGTTCAACATAAAGTGTGGGCACGTTGGATACATTATCTACAAAAGCAGCCTCAATATTTTCAAAATGAAACAAGCGAGGGTAGAATCCTCCATTTTCATGTTTAACCAAAAACCAAGACTCTCCAGACAAAAGCCACAGTCTCTCTAACACAATTGAGGCAACCCCATAGCCGGATGGTTAGGTTGGATTCCAGAGTGCATTGTAGCAGTCAGTTCGACGCCCAGACGACCGAACCATGAGGTGTCATTCCCCTACTGTCTTTCACTTTACTATCAAATAAAGGCCTGAACAATTGACTGACAAATCATTAGTTGATTTATTAGCTCAGTCAAACTACAGTACGTATTATACTGTCCATGTCAGAGACCAGAGAAACATGTGCTGCATACCTGCTGTCATTTCACAGTACACAGTTTACGAAAACACAAACCACATACTCCTCAAAATCCCTCCATATTGTTGCTAAGTCTGAAGTAATTACATCAACATATGCTAAGCTCTTCGTTGTGTCTTGATCTTTTCAAATCACACACACACACACACACACACACACACACACACACACACACACACACACACACACACACACACACACACACACACACACACACACACACACACACACACAGACACACAGACACACACGCAGGACACACATACACAAGGAGCTGTTTATCAATTAACTAAACCCAATTATTTATGTCCTCAAGAACTCGGGCAGATAAGAGGGAGTGTGTGTGAGCGTAGGGGGTTGGGCTCCATCCTGCAGCACCACCTGGGACTCTGATCCCCCCACTCGTATCTGATATGTCACCTAATGGTGACGTCCCCACCACAATGTTTCATGAGAGAAAATACAGACAGAGACAGATCCGCTTCCTTGTGACTCAACGGTGACGCAAACAGCAAGGCTGCGGGGAAAAAGCTGCATTTCCTGCTCACGACCACACAAATGATTGTGGATAAAATAATCTTTTTTACTGAAAAAACTTTTCCAGGTAAGAGTCAAATGAGTTTGAGACATTTAATGCAAAAATGCACACAAGTGAGCAGCAAGCAGAGACATAGATGTGACACAAAGTCCCCAATGCTCATGTCATCTGCTGACAAACAAGCTCCCTCTACGATGTTTATATGCTAAACATGTTATGAAAAACTGAGGTAATGTATTTTAATATTATTAAGTTATATGAGGTGCAATGTCGAGCAGGGATGAAGGACGGCTTGATATCGTAGAGCGATTCGGGAGGATATGCTCCTCAGGTAGATATTACTAAGAAAGGGACAACGGGAAAGTAATCTCATTTGTTTTTAATATGACACACACACACACACACACACACACACACACACACACACACACACACACACACACACACACACACACACACACACACACACACACACACACACACACACACACACACACACACACGTCAGTCTGCTCAGTCACTTACGTCTCCAGATTTCCGAACACGAAGACAGAGTTATGGAAAAACTTGAACTGTGGAAGATCATCCACAGTCCTCCATGTTTCTGAACAAACGTTCTCATGGGTAGTGACCATTACTAACAACTAATTGTAGTGATCCCCTGAGTTTTTAGCTAGCGCCATCACCAGGGCAAACATTGAATAAATAATCTGAATAATTCTTTGACGTTGGTTTGCTCTGCATCGATCAGGCTGCAGGGAAATCAAGTTCACTAACATCTTTCCCGCTGCTGTGACTGTCAGTGACTTCAGCCACTGGAAAGGGGTAAGGTGAGACGCTGGCTCATCGCCCAGAGATGAAGATGATCATCTGACATCAGCCCCCTGATGTCAGATATCTGCCCTCTGCTTCTATGCTGATAAGACTGAGACATTGATGTATTTTGATTGGTGTGTGCGATCAGTAGACGAGTGTAAAGCCAACTGACAGCCGCCACATTGACGTATTGAGTGAAGCCTCCCATCTGACACTTGGGCCTATCAGATGGCTGTAGACAGAGAAAGGCTAAGGGAGTGAAGTTTGAACGACTGTTGGAGAAATGGAGTGAGGACATGACGGCAGCCACTGCAAGCTCGTGAGTGGTTGTGAGCCCCCTTGCTGTGCGACATAAATTCTTAATATAAAGCAAAGTGAAAGGCGTCTACCTGAAAATGAGGTGGCTGACTTTAAACTGGGTCTCTATCACACCTGTCGTCCTCAGTCGAACGCGCAGGACATCAGTCTCTGTGGGCACGTAGTCTGGAGACGTGATGCGCGTCATGTTCTCAAAGAAACTATGGAACGAGGAGGAAACAGAGAGATAAAGAGAGATGAAAGAGAGAAGGAAATAAACAAGGAGAAAAAGTTTAATAACCTACAGACAAACTTGACATCAAAAGAGAATAAGATCAGGTATCAGTTATGGGATGTGTTGGCTCGCGCAGGCTTGTGGCTCCCAGTCCGTGCCAGTTGGCAGCTAGGGTGTGCAGTGATAAGACTGGAGCCCCAGGGGGCGCAGCGGCTCATCTCGATGAATGTTATGAATATTCACGCAGTGATTTACCATAATAACACACTGAGGCTAAGCTTTCAAACACAGATTAGCTATTAACACAGCGAGTGTGATCAACTGTATCATGTGTATGCTCACAGTGAGATCGGCTTTTTCTAAACACACACACACACACACACACACACACACAGTCTCCACCAACCTGAACCGCCTGTGACATTCTCAGCTAGTCATCCTGAATCAGTTTCTTCGACAGCATGTCGTGTGTGTGTGAGAGTGCATGTGTGTGTATTTGTCCCTCTATCTTTGTGAGGACCACTCTGAGTTTTAAATACATTACATGTCATTTAGCTGACGCTTTTATCCAAAGCAACTTACTTTTAGGGCATTCAACATCTATGAGGGGGGGAGGGGGGATTCAGGGTTCAGCATCTTGCCCAAGGATACTTCGGCATGCAGGTGGGGAAAACTGGAATCGAACCACCGCCCTTCTGGTTGGAGGATGACCGCTGTACCCCTCAGCCACAGCCTAGTGCACCGCATGTTTGCCAAAAAGGGCTCACATTTGTTTTAGGATATTCAGGTCACTTAAGGATCACATGCTTTTTATCCAGGCCACAAGAAGGCCAGAAGTGCTGCAGCATTGCCTCACGTGGCCCACATCCATCCATCTTGTTATTGCTAAGACTGATGTCTACAATAAATACGAGAAAAAATAATTCCCTTTATGGTCAAGAGTCAATGAGGGGTCCTAACAAGCACCGAAGAACAAATATGTGTGTGTGTCCCTGTGCGTGTGTGAACAGCAGAGGGTGATGGTGATGTGCTGTCGTTCTCAGTGGGAACAAGAGGGCCTGTCGGTGTAGATAACCCCAGAACCGAGGCGTCTTGCTGGGGTAGAGGATGAGAACAGACGGCCTCCTGGTGGGTCCCAGCTCTGTCTTACCACTGTGTCACACACATCCTCCACTCTACACTTGTGTCTTATTTCCAGTCTTTGTCTTCAACCTCACTTCTATACTTTCATTAATGTGTAGGTTTGACTTATTCTTGTATCCATTACCCACCTTTTAATTTGAGACTTTCTGTGTGTTACAGTGTTTTGCTCTTATCTGTTCAAAACCAGTTAAAACAAACGTGCACAGTGAGGAACGAAAGAGTGACACCCCTCTCCCATCTCAGACTTTTGGACCCCACTTTATATTACAATAAAAATATTATTTGGATGTATATACTAGCTGTGGAGGTACATGTAAGTACAGTTTACTGTCTCCCTCCCTCTGTCCTCTCCACACCCTAATTCCCAGTGACGGCGAGCACATGGCCGAGCATCAGCTGGTAAGTGCAGCTAATTGGACTCCCGCATCTCCTCAGCCCAGCGTGAGTGTGTGCTGCAAGAGTACTCACTACAGTGCCGAGTCATTAAGTTCGTACTCGTATCCCCGGGCCGCCGCAGCCCGAACCCCCTGGTCGGTCAACAGGCAGGACAGGGCGTGGCTCAGGAAAGGAAAGAGCACCTGATCTTCGTCAAAACACCGCCCACACGACAGGACAGAATGGGCGTGGATCTGCGAGAGGAGACAGAGAATGTGGATTGATAATCAGGGAGGAGCGGGAGGCCAGATGGAAAAAAGGATGTGTCAGTCTCTGCGCTCCAGACTTGGTGATCAGAATAGATGCACAAATTAGTGTATATGCAGACAAATACACACACACACACACACACACACACACACACACACACACACACACACACACACACACACACACACACACACACACACACACACACACACACACACACACACACACGCACACACTGCACACTGCACACACACACACACACACTGCACACATTTAATAAAGGAAATACTTTGGTCATCATGTCCCGGCAGGATGTGCCGAGTGGGTGAGCGGGGTATGAGCTCTGATAACTTTGACAATAAAGTTCAAATCAAATTGAACATCGTAATCACACCACCCACGTATCCTCTAACTTTCTTCTGTCGCTCATGCAGACAAACTGTTGGTGTTTGTTTGTGTGTGTGTGTGTGTGTGTGTTCCTGTACTTGTATCTTTGTGAGGACCATTTTAAGCGTAGACCCTACAGAGTGAAGACATTTTTGGAAAGTAAGGACAAATTGGTCGGTCCTCACTTCTTCAAAGGGCTGTTTGAGGGTTAAGACTTGGTTTTAGGGTTAGGGTTAGGGTTACAATTAGGTTTAGGTTAGGGTAAAGGTTAAGGTTAAGGTTAAGCATTTAGTTTGAATAGTTAAGGTAAGGGTAAGGGGCTAGGGAATGCATTATGCCAATGATTGTCCTTACTAAGATAGAAGTACAAACACAAAATGTGTGTGTGTCTGTATGTGTGTGTATGCGGTGCCATATGAAACAGCTCAGATGCTTCTCTCTAGTGGCGATCTGGGTGCAGTGCACCCGAAATCTAGCAATACAAAATTTAATTTGAACAGAGGAGGAGAAAAACCAGGGACAGATCTAAGAGTAGAGAGTAAGAAAATGACTACCTTGTTCCTGCTGTTAGCCAGGTTAATCCGGAGGACACCCATCCCATGGAGGACAAACTTCATGGAGGTCAGGAGGTTATCCAGGACTGCAGGCTGCCGAGAGACAAAGTTCAGAGGTCAAGTTCATGACTTATTGGACATTGTTGTGTCTGCTGAGGGTTTTAATTTACTTTTACTTATGACTGCACTAAAGTATAGTGTGTCAGTTGATCACTTTCCTACCTAAGACAAGAACGTGACAGGACAAACATAGAAGACTTTTCATAACAGCCCAATAATGACTACAAGGACAGTTTTACACTTCATCTTTTGTTAAAAGTCAGATGACAACATTTATAGATTTTCCAAATATTGTCCAAAGGTAACAAAATCTGCCAAATCAACCATTAAAACATATAATCTTATATTTGGTTTTTAATCTGTATGAAAAATAATAATAATAATAATAATAATATATGACGTATCATCACTGCAATATCATTATCCAGTATCTATACCAGTACAGTATATTTATCCTGTAAGGGTCGCTCGCTGGGATGGTTGCTTGGAGCCAGTCTAAGCTAACATTGGGTAAGAGTGGGGTACAACATGGACAGGTCACCAGCGTATCAATTTAGAGTCTCCTATCTGAGAGTCTCAGCAGAAAAAACACTAAAATGAAAACTCCTATGGAAACCGGGATTCGAACCAAGAGCCTTCTTGCTGTGACGCAACTGTGCTAACCACAGTAGTTGCCAAGTAGTTGATATGGCAAAAATATGTTCGCAACCTGGTTGCTATTTACACATCTACTAGACACAGAGCATCATAGGCTTTTATCTTGAGTCATGTTTGTGCTGAGACTCACAGGAGGTTGATTGGTGACTCTAAGTTGATATGCTGGTGACCATGTTGTAGCCAACTGTAGAATGTGGAGAAACTAGACCTGAACATTAAAGGGTGAAGATGAAAACAAACAATTTCAATACTAATATACCTAAATTCTTCACCTGTATGCACATATTTGTGCAGTTGTGTGTGTGTGTTTGCATCTATCAGAGCTCAGGGATCAGCGTTAAAGACTACTGAAGAGTAAAAGAACAGGGTTTATCACATTAATTAAACTCATAACTCTGTCTTTGTGTTCGGAAATCTGGAGACTTAAGTGACTGAGCAGACTGACTCCTGGGAAGAGTGTGTGTGTGCGTGTGTGTGTGTGTGTGTGTGTGTGTGTGTGTGTGTGTGTGTGTGTGTGTGTGTGTGCGCGTGTGTGTGTGTGCGTGTGTGTGTGTGTGCATGTGTGTGCGTGTGTGTGCATGCGTGTGCGTGTGTGTACTCTACGCCACTGCCAGCTCAAGATAAGCTTCACATTCCATCACGATTCTATCACAGTCTGGTCGCTCCTCTCTCGCTCCCTCTGTGTTTCAGTGCCCAGATTGAGATGTGCTGCTCTCCCAGTGAAATGTGCGAGGTGAGATAAGTGTGTGAGGTGACAGGGCTTCATCTTACGAGCAGCGCTGGGCTCACGGCTGCTGACTCCACCGCATTAGGGACAAATTAAGTTCTCTTTTAGGACAACGCTTGCTGACAGCACCGCATTGATTTGTGTCAGAAATAAGCTGCATTGTGTGCTCGTCTCCCCGTCGCCTAACCATCATTGTCAGATATGCAATTTCATATTGCTCTATATTTGCTATATAATAATAAGCCATTCTTATTATCTTAAGAACAATACATTGTGGTGTAGTTTCTATGTTTTATGGTCATAAACATCACTGAAAATTAGAAAGCTGGTGATGAGGGTGTGATGGCAGTGTTGAGGTTTGAGATGTGTAAATGTGTCCCAAGACAACAAGTCCTGCACTCACTGGAAAAAATGAAGGCAGTATTTATGACTGCAAGAGGCTTTTCAAGTATGAGAGAGAAGGCAACGCAGTACACAAGCCTGGTGATGATGATGTGGCGACGGTGATGTGCCAGCAAACAAAATGTGTCAGAGGAGGCAGGTGTTTTAAACCACGTATTGTATATGTATATGTAGAGAGAATAGAATACAATTACATAAAATTACAAATTATGATCCCGAAAATGACCCTGGAGATAAATCAACAACTCCTTTCCAATTGCAACAAAGCTACAGCTTCATAAACATCATAACCACATGATTTATTGCAAGTCTATTGTTATCTTGGGCTTTATTGTACAGGTGTTGACCTTCAATTTTTGCCCGTCTAATTTCTCTTTCTCTTCTTCCAACAAGTCACATATGATGTCACTGATCCACTGTTTGTACCCTTGTCTGTCTTCAGCTAGTTCATTCTCCTTCCTTCCCTCCCTCCACCTTTATCAACTGTCTCCCAGTTCCTCCCTCTCTGACTCAAGGTGGGAGACAGAGAGTGAGGGTGCAGGTCATGGTCGAACAACATCAGACACTTTCAATGCAAAGACTGAGTCATTGTAGATAAGTAACAAACAGAACGTGCAGGAAGCTTTCACAGCTTAGGAGCAGCTCACCAACCATCTTGTACTGGCTGCTACCCTGGAACACTGTGCCACTTTATTTTACCGAGCAATACATGCCTGCACACACACACACATGCGCGCACACACACACACGCGCACACACACACACACACACACACACACACACACACACACACACACACACACACACACACACACACACACACACACACACACACACACACACACACACACACACACACACACACACACACAAGGTGTCCATTTACTCCATACTTACTGTCTCTAAAGGTGACGCACATCTGATAGTGGAATCAGATTACCATTCAATGACACCCCTAGCTGCAGGCCAGTGCGTGTGTGTGTTTATTGGTTGTCATCAGTTTACAAGGAAGTCTCTCCCACCTTTCTAACCTTTGTTTGGTGCTTATACTCCTGCCAACCATCACCACCACCACAGTTATAAAGTATTGTGGGAACTTTGTGGTACGTCGCGCATCAGCAGACATATTACAACTCTCATTACAAAAGTCTAATCTCTAAATCCATCCTCACACACTGAACTATTGTTGTGTTGCTTACTGTCCAGCTCGCAGTTTGGATCGGCTCCCTGAACACAGAGAAGTAACAGCCGTTTGCAGTTGTCTTGTGTCGGAGCACTTGCTCCAAAAACACAACGGCAAAGAATGTAGCTGAACTGGTGGCGGCCTGGTATTTAATCATTAACCACAGACTGTTCTGGTGACAATGTGTAAATAAGCATGAGTGTGCTTGTAGGTTTTAAGCTCCGTTGGTCTTCCAAACTAAAGTCTCACTGTTTGGTGTGAAAGCTCCCAGATTTATTTTTATTTCCTTAGGATTCTTGTTCATGAGACAAATATTCATGCAAACACCTGAATCAACAGAGACATTCCTGACTGAAAAACATTAATTCCCTTCATAAATGTCAAATATCGCCACACACACACACACACACACACACACACACACACACACACACACACACACACACACACACACACACACACACACACACACACACACACACACACACACACACACACACACACACACACACACACACACACACACACACACAATCACTTCTGTTGACAAAGAGCTGTGTGTATTGGAGGAGCATGAAGGGAAAAATCTCAGCCCATCAGCCTATCCACAGTAAAAACAACACCAAGGCCCGGGGCTGCAAATAAAGGAGGGATGAGACACAGAGAAGCCCCCTTCCTACTTTTCCTGCTCTTATTCCTCCAGTGCAGGTCCCATCATGGTCCTAATGCAATACAAGCCTGTCTGGCAGGGCCACAAAGAGCCAGACAGAGGAACAAAGAGATGGGGTTTTCTCACTGTGCCTTCAGGGGACATTTGAGAGAACAGATAGCGTGGAGCAGGGATAACCTGTCCAGTTCAAGGCAGGGTTGGGATCTTCACGAGGCCGCTAGTGGATGCCACATCGCCACTTGGTCAAGGTAGTGGGAAGAATGTGAAAGATATGCTCACATAATGTCTGATGTGTGTATGTGTGTGCAGGGGAGGGTGTGTCTGTGTTTGCCCTGGGAGGTTGGGATGGTCAGGGAAGGGAAGGGCAGGTTTGTGGGCTAGTGTCATTTTCCACTCGAAAATAAGGGCGTCACCTGAGAACGAAAAGCAAACCCAACTGACAGAGGAGACAACAAAAGAGGTCTGACTGCTGGAATTAAACACGTGTTATTGCATGGATGCATGTTAACCGGCTGAATACAGAGCTGCACAAATACCATAGAGGAAGTGCTTTGAAATCTTTAGTGTGAAAAGGTTGTTTCCTACGGCTGCATTACAAGAACTAGACTGACAATCAGTAGAGTGCATACCTCTTTCAACAGTCCCCTTGTGAAAGTATTTTTAAATTCAGTAGATCCAGATTTTTATTTGGATCTGCTCTGATTCCTGGATCCGTCCTCTCTTCCAGATCCACTCCAAAATTCAATGGCTAATGTCACACCCCTTCATAATATTTCGGAGGAATTTAGTTTTAATTCTTCATTTTACCATATACTAAAGTCTTGCAGGAAATAAATGTTGTCCCTCCTCATAAATACAAAAATGTGCCTGATTTTTTTCATCAAGAATGTTTGACAGTGTTTAGCATATCTCCAGAAAATATATAGGCCTGTTGCACATAGGAAGATCACATGCATAAACACCAACCCTCCATGTAAATATAGCTCTTTCATAAATAACGTTCTAGTTCATTTTTGGTTCACTAACTCGGGCAGCTTCACTGTGGAGCCTGCTTTCAGTTTCACAAATTAAACTAAGGTGGGTTCAAACTCCACCATCTTCATAATGAATTCTGGTCTGACGGAGGCTGTTAATGCAGGAAGACGGAGCAGGTATCTGAAGCATTATGGAGACAGGGAAAGACCCTTTCTGTCATCACATACTCATTGTGTTTATGGATCACAGAAAGGAGGAGGCACGGGGAAAAAAGGAGAAAAGAAATAGAAGAGAGGGATGAGTAGGAAAACAGTGAAAGGTTAAAGGTGCTATATGTACTTGTTTTGATAGATCACAACATAGCCAATGATAGCACAGCTGTTTGTCGAAGAAAAGTTGAAAGCATCAGACTTCATTGCTTTACTGTAAGAGCTGAGGTGGAAATCAACAACACTGGCTATGTTTACATGGACATCAATATTCTGACTATTGACCATATTCAGAGTAAGACAATATTTGTGTTTGCATGAGCTTCTTATATATGATTCCATTCACATTTCTGTTTACATGTTACAAACAATTTTTTTTGTCCTACCACTTGAACCCACTTGAACCCAGGGCGTGAGTCATCAAGCAGTTAACTGGCGAATGTTGATTTGCTAAAGGCAGTGAAAACTCCATAGGTTGTTATAATGTGATTATGAAGTATACACGCCTACATAATGTAACTGAGCTCAGAATACTCCACATGTCTTCATTTGATTATTGCTAACTCTGAGTGTGACCTTATTCAGGTTGCAGAAAAATGCTGTTTACATGACAGTCTTAATCAGGTTAATATCAGAATATTGGTGTCCATAGAAACATGTCTTCAATTACCCATTGTCTTCCTTCTCTTTCTATCACTTCCTTTCTTAGCCTTACGCTACAGGCCGGCTGCTTGCACCAGCTGGTTAACTTGGATTGGTTGGTTGGTTGGTTGGTTAAATAGCAGGCGTAAGATAAACCTTCAGTAAACACAAGCTGAAACTGAAGCTGTGTGTGTGTGTTGAACCATTCCAATTTCCCCACCCCATCCCAACCCCGAGCGCAACAAAGGAATTTGGCTTTCAGTCCCTCACAGCACACACACACAGACAAGGAAGAGCAGATGAGAGCCAAACCACTGCATACCAACTTGGATCTGACCCTGGGTATCATGAGAAATCTCAGTCGCCCACAGGAACTAACCATCGCCTCGTATTTCATCTCCTCTCCATCACTGCTCCTCCATCTTTAATCTGATCTAATAATGCATCACCATGACTGCAGCACAAACTGACCTCTTGACCTCTGCTATTGGAATCAGGCTCTTAGCTGAAATGACAACAACCCAACGCTAAACACACGTCACAATAGTCTATTTAAGCATCTAGTAGTTTTCCTTTTCTTAGATAAGAGAGAAATGTGATTGTCATCCTGGAAACAACAACACCAAACCAACTGTATGCAAATAGAGTGTTATCTGATTTTAAAGAAAAGGCAGGGGGACACAGGTTGTAGGCTGATAGCGTGTGTGTATTGTGGATGTTGTGGGGACCTAAACCTGTTTACACAGTCACATTAAAAGGATTTGTCTTTCTTATTGGTCCCATAACACAAAACATTAAATTCTATTGTGAGGACATGTTTTAAGGTTAAGTTAAGGATATATTAAGATTAGGTTTAGGTTAAAATTAGGCTTAGGTTAGGTTTAGGTTTAGGTTAGGATTAGGTTCAGATTGAGGTCAGGTTTAGGTTTAGGTTACATTTCATTACATTACATTTCATTTAGCTGATGCTTTTATCCAAAGCGACTTACAATAAGTGCATTCAACCATGAGGGTACAAACAAAGGTTAAGGCGAGGTTAAGGTAAGTTTTAAATCAAGGTTCGGTTTAGGTTAGGTGTGTGTGTGTGTGTGTGTGTGTAGTCCCACCTTGAAGCTGGTTAGCTCTTGCTTAGTGAATCCATTACTGTGGATGATCTTCATCTGTTTGACCAAAGTGCTTTTGCCACTCTCTGCTGCACCTGCAGGTTTTAAACATGGTGGTTAAATGAAATCTGGACAAGAACAAACATGTTTAAACACACTGAAGTGGCATCTGTGGTGGGGTTTGATCAGTGAGTTCACGATGGGTGAAATCAAACTGTGGTTCTTTGTGTCTCAAACCAAAACAGCCCGAGGCCCTTTACAAGAGTTCCCAGGCAAAATAAGGAATCATCATGTCATCAACTGGAAAAAGTCCAGAAATAGAAACAGGTTGATGGAGGTGTTTAAAACCAGATCTGGGACACATGTTCAACATAAAACTGGGAGACTCCTCTCAGGTGAGTTTACAGTGAGGGGAGAGCCAGTCTCACCTAGTAGGAGTACTTTCACCAGGTTCATGTCCCGTTTGGCGAACTCGTACAGGTCCCTGTCTATCTTGGCGCTGTGGATCCTCGCCCTCTTCTCCTCCTCTGTCACTTCGGTACCGAGACACAGTCCCATCCCGAGCACTCATCTCCTCCCCGGCCACAGGAGCACACGGGCGGGCAGGCGGTGCGCTGCTCCGCGGTGGGATCACCCGCAGTTGGTTTCCACACGCTGCATGATCCCAGCTCCTCGTCAGTCTGCCCCTCAGGATCTCACCGTGGACAAAAGTTACCTCCGCAGAAGTAAAACGAAATCAAAAGTTCAGGCCATCTCTGGAACATCCCTCGCAGTGTGGGAGCGGCGGGTGAAAGGGATTTTACGCGTCGCTCCAGGTGTCGCTTTCTGGCTTTTCCCCCCCGACTGCGGTGAAAAACACCAAAGTGTTGTGTAACTGTGGCACCACCGCGGTTCAAACTGTGTCCTGCCGCCTTGGAAAAGACCCCAGATCACCCAGGAGCTGCCTCCTCCCCCTGGTGCACAGAGGGAAGACTTTTGGACTTCCCTGGGAAGTGACGAAACTGCTGATCGAGCAATTCCATGTGTTTTACAGCCTAGAGAAAAACAAATGTCTTATCGGTGATGTCATGTTAGCAGGCTTATTAACTCATAACTTAATTCATGTCCAGGTATTTTATATTTGTTCACTTGGGTTAGGGTTTTGCGTTTTTTGACTGTGCAATAAATTATGAACACGTCTCTTTTCCACATGTATCCTCACTCTCTTTATGTGTATAATATAATATACTATAATATATACATGATATATTCTGATCTCCCAGCTGGCCTGGAGACTTATTTATTTAGGATGAGAATTTATTTATCTATTTATTTATCTGTTTGTTTCCCCATGGGGACAAATATTATCTATAAATAGCACCTTCCTACCACTGCCTTCCCATCTATCTATAATAATAACTTTATTTATAGAGCACTTTGACACAAATTGCTGCACAACAAGAAATAAAACGGTCAAATTCCACATGGAGGTACATTAACAATAATGGTAATAGGGATAAAACAACAATAACCTGACACCCCACATAAATCCAGGAATATTCAAAAAGGATGTTTTTAGTCCATCTATCTTTTTCTCTAACATTGCCCTTTTTGCTGAGCTGACCTGTTCTTCTCATCCAACACATTGTACCGTTGACCTTGTGTTAACTTACATGACAAATAAAAACTTGAAACTTGTGAGTTAATTTACTCAATTACTTGACTTGTGCTTTTGCTTAAACTTCGTTATTAAATTCATTAGTCTGACACCCGAGTGTTAAAAAACTGTTATTGTTCCATTTTCCACCTACTGTGGTTTGTATAGAGGTCACTGTGTAAAATAAATGTCCATTGTTCAATGTAGTAAATCAGAACAGTGGAAAAACACATTAGACTAAATGTAAATTTGTGGAGTGCGTAGCAGGGCCCCTGACGTGAAAACCACTGTGCTCTGTCATGTCCCTCAGATGAGTGACAGGATCCTTCCTGCAGAAGCTCCTCCGGGACGCCCGGGCTGGAGGATTAAAGGCTCTTTGTGTTGACAATGAGGTGACGGTTTGGTCTTTGTTCAGATCTGGGATCAGTGTGAATGGGACAGGAGCAGTCGGATTTAGCAGTTTCCAAGTGACTGTGACCTCATTTCAGTGACTCAGTGAACCGTGACTTTGTGCTGATCCAACAAAGATCCGTCAAAGGGCTGCACTACATTACGCAGCGGGTGTAAAACACACATCAGACGACACTTTGCCATATTAGCAACGTATTTAAACAAGGGGAATTTACGCATTGTAATATAGTTCTTAAAAATATCCACTGTGTAATATTTTTGAAAGATATTTATTTCTCTGGCTGCCACCATCCCACCTCCAACCCACACACACTTTGAAAAACACACTGTCTCGCTACAATTAACGTCCAGGTAATGTGACTCGTATGATGAGAAGGAACAGACAATAACCTTCAACAGCTTCAACAGTTAAACTGGCTCCCAAATCTTTACATTCTTGGATTGTTTTTTTGTAAAGGATAAGAGGACATTCTAGTTTTTACATTTTTTGTAACACATTTCTTGAATGTAGACTGAAGAAAGTAGGACTCAACAAGTCCAACCACAGTTGTAGAGACAGACGTTCCAACGTTTTCATACAATTCACAAACCTTGCATTAGCTATAGCTTCAAGAAGGAGGCACTACTGTAATTCTCACTCTCTCACACACACACACACACACACACACACACACACACACACACACACACACACACACACACACACACACACACACACACACACACACACACAGTGCAAATTCATGTTGTTAAAACCCACAGTTAAAATCAAGAAGACTAATTCACTGATCTTTTCACGTAGTAATTATGTTTCCTTTACAGATGGACAAAATCATAGAAATTTAAATAAATCTCCATCCTCTAAGTGTATTAAAAAAATCCAACCTCACTGACTAAAACTAATTTGATTTAAAATTTAAAAACAAAACTGACAATCACATTAACATTTTGTCAATAACTTATGGATGATTAAAAACTTAACATACCACTTAACACAAATACAGGCTCACGAGGTTGAGTGAATACATGGATACAAACATAGATATTGAGCAATGTGTTAAATGTTTGGATTCTTTGTGTTCTTGTCAAGGCAGATCTAATCTAATCCTGTACAGGCTGGACTAGTGTAGAGAGAGAACTGGAAGAAGCTGAAAGTGTGAGGGAGACACTGCCTCACCAAATGTTAAAAAGCAGGATTCTGTGTCCAGTGGACCGCTAGAGACCGACTGGCCCCCAGTGGTTGTTTCACCGGCAGCCAGGCCTTGTTTAAAACAACATGGACCATCTGTCTGGGTCATTTAAGTCCGACATCTTAAAGCTTAAATCAGACAAAGAACCAGTTGGGTCCAAGTCTGAGGTCTCGTTAGTGAGCATTCTGGGCGGCAGCATCGCTCTGCTCCTGCTCTCTCTTCTTCATCGCCTCGATCACCGCCATCTCCTTGGCCTCCTTCTTCTGGTTCCTGGCTTCAAACAGCAGCCTGGAAAACATGAAGTGTGACCTCAGTAAACTAAAAATCAGTCTATACTGAGAGGATTCAAATGAAGATGACGTGGAAATGCAAGAGTAAAGCCCCTTTTACACAGGACAAAACCCCCACTAACACCCACTAACATCTGGCTTTTGTCTGCAATGAGAGTGGATACAATCGGCATTCACTCCCCCGTCAATCGACTCTGCAGGAGACACTGGTTAATATTGGCTACGGCTCCGATTGGCAATGATGGAAATGACACATCTGGGTGAAAGCACTAATTTTGCAAGACAGCGAAGTGAGAGAGCGTCTTAGTTTTCAGTGTGTTTGGGACGAACATGACGCATCGGGAAAAAAAACTGAGGTAAACTCCTCTGCTGGCAATGTGAAGGGAGTCGATCAGCTTTTTTTGCAGGTTTATCAGCATATAACTGCTTATTTTGGTGTAAAAAAGGAAAAGAGTTGCAAGACCCTGACCTGTTTTCAATGATCCTCTGGACGATGTCATCAGTGGTGAGATTATTGCTACTATCGATGGTCCTGAATACCCCCCTCTTCCTGGGCTCCTGAAGACACAACACACCACTGGTTATTTCAAAACAAACAATTCCACATTTCCCGTCCAACCTGTGTGATGTTTAAAAACCGAAAAAAAAGAAATAATACACAACACTGAAAAATAACAGTGGGATAACACCTGTTACAATTTAACACTGTAGAGCTCCTGTGAAGTTTATTATAGTTTTCTAAAACCAGAATTGAGCAATAACACATAATTCCTTAGGGTTGAAACAATAATTGAGAACAATACTGGGAGTATCAGTGACCAATCCGGGAGTGGTCACTGATACTGAGTGAAAACACCACTTTTATTGAACTACTCCTCATCACCTATGCTAACAGTTATATCTGAATTCCTAATAAGACAAACAAAATTAAAAAAGACATCTACTGTAACTATGAAGCACAACTGTGACTACAAATGGTTTTCTCACGTTTGAATCTACTAGTTTTCTTTAAGTCATTTTGTACAAGTGTATCTTCCAAATGAAAGCAGTTTGAAATTAATTGAACTTCCAATAACAAAGTTGTTGTTTCTCTTCTGCTTTATAATTCATGTTTGCTTAGGCTACAGAAATACAACTCAAAGCACCTAATGAGTGAGAGGTAACATGCGACAAAGGCACTGTATACGGTGAATGATGATAATGGACCAGACGGATGCACCACAGAGTGACCTGAGTTTACAAGTGGACTTAACCGCCTGATCCTGATCAACCATTGAAAAGTTGTAACAGTGAAAGCTGCATTAATAATGCAGCTTAAGTATTCATGTACAAAAATCATTGCATTTTTTTTTTTATGAATCACTTGTCACTTTTTCCACATATTTGTGTACATTGCATTGCTCAGAGCATTCTTGAAAAGGAACATTCGGAGTCATATATTGGGATTTTGAAATGCTTACTCCATGACTCTATGACCATATTTTGACCTTGAAATAATCTCATACTAGAAACACATGTAACATATAAATGCAGTCATACAGTCGTAGGCGTTGCTCACAGACAGTAGGAACCTGTACTCACAGCGTACGGGTCTGAACCATCCTTGTCAGGAAACACCTCTGTCTTGCCATGACACACCAGATCCACCTGCGCAGTTAAACAGACACACCTGGTAAACCCAGCCATCACATCCTACATATCTGTATATCTACAAGTGTATTCACTGTGGAGTAAGTGAGGGGCCCTGTGCTGGCAGATGTACACGCAGATTATAAAAAAAACTACAACAGCAATGCTCTCTCTTTGCCACGACCTTCCCCTCTGCCTGAGGATTTAACCGATGACTTTGACAGTGTAAGCCCCTGCGCGTCATTCATTAACAGGCCCAATTTTAAGACGGGGAGGAAATTAAAAAACTTGACAAAGCTTTATCAAAATAAGTAAACTTCCCTCAGTGCAAAGGGGTCAACAAACAGTTTTAATCATATATACTTTACAGAAAGCGTAAAGACAGGGATTTTGATGTAAAAATGCTGATATTGCTTTTTTAGTACATAAATTCATCATCACCTTTAAATTGATGATCTTGAGCTTATATTTCAACACTTCCATAAGGGGGCGCCACAGTATTGAATCAGTTTTAGTCTTGGGTTAGCTCTTTCAAATGTAGCTACCACAGAGTAATCTGAAGTTCTGCTCTACACTGTTTAAGACACTTGTGATAACTTGTATTAAATTCTGTGTCGAGAAATGCTTTAATGTGTGTAACATTATTATGCTGTCACTGTAGCCAAAGCTATTGCTAAACTGTTGTTGATATCTACAAACTATCTTTATTAAATTAAGCTATAAATACTTTAATAAAAATAATATGATCAGACTTAAAACCACACAAAGTCAACTCACCTTAAAGTGATCCAGAAGGTCTTTGCCCACTGCGTAGGTTGCACCAATCACAACCTCTGACACATACTACGGACAGACAGGAGGACAGCGAGAGGAAAAACAGATTCATTTAGTCGATTTTTAAACATTCCTGTTTAAATGTCCATCTTTGACAAAACTGCTCACTGGTCCAATTCAGCCAAATTCTGTACCTCATCATGAAGTCTAGAGTAAATTTAGCGGTTTTAGGATTGTGTAACATGTTTGTTTTTTGTGTAACATTCTCATAAGTTATTTGAACTTCAACACAAACTCACACCGGGTCCAGATGGGGCCACAGAGACACCTTGTTCTACACTGATAGCTGACCAGCAGGAAGAAGGGGGCAGAGAGCCAAGAGCACAGAGTGTGCGGAGCAGAAATTCATCCTGCTGTGCTGAACATTTTTTCAGTGTTTGAACTCACCCGACAGGCCAAGACACTCAGTGTTCTCTCGTGGATGTTCATGATTGGATAGTTCTTCCCCTTGTACCGATTCACTTCCTGAAGAGAGAGAAGAGCTCAGTGACTACTTTTACATTTGTATCCTTTTGATAAGCTGCTAACACAGTAGGTCTAATAGTGCTATGGACAATCCTACACCTCCAAACTTTCCAATACCTCTTTTACACCAACATTAGCAAGTATACATGGTTTTTTTTAAACCTGCTAAAAGAAGGTTATTGACTCCTTTCCCGTTGCCAATGGAGGAGATTGCATTACTGTTTTTTCCCCCCGGTGTGTCATGTTCAATGTTACAAACACACTTAAAACTGAGGTGCTCTTTCACCTTGTTTACTGAGCCAGAGCTGATAAAACCCTGTGTCAACTTTAGGGTAATTTCCCCTGGAAGTTAATGCTGGTTGTACCCATTCCCATTGCAGACAAAAGCCAGATGTTAGTGGGATTTATTTTTGACCAGCGGAAAAGGAGCTTTACAGTTAAGATGGTCTTTTTCACCGTCTAGCCGGTAAGTCTGGGCTGCTCTTGTTAACTTGTTCCAAATGTTTCTCTTGGAACCTGCTGACACAGCAGGGAGTGGTGAATTTCTCACCCTTTTGTGTGTTTGTTGAGATGTGTGTGTGACTGCATGTGCGTAGTTAGACGTACCTGGTCAAAGTGCAGACCTACGATGACATACGGCCTCTCTGCCTGCTTATACACCATCTCTAGGAAGTCAACATGGCCAATGTCTGTGAGGAGTTTGTGGTCAAGGAAACAACTATAACATACATAGTAGAAATACTGTTAATACTGAGGTTATTAGCAGGATTACACAAAAAACACTCAAAGGATTTCTATGACATTTTGTGGAGGGTGGAGCATGGCTCAATTTTGGTGTGGATCCAGTTCGGGGGGGGGGTGACCTTGAACAAAATAAATCTGGCATGTTTGGGGGAATGATAATTATGTGTATGTGCAATTTGGTGCAGATCCTAATAAATATCTGGATCTATAAGGATACGGAAGAGGTCAAATGCTCCAGCCACATAGATGATGGTGTCATCTGGCTGCGGCTCTTTTCCTGAGGCAAACTGGATGATCTTCTGGGACGTCTGGAGGAACTGGGACACTCCAGTCCATGGACTGTGGCCTTTTGGACCCTTGAACACAACACACATACAGTACTGAGTCATAGTGATCATTTGGACAACGTGGCAAAGGCAAGGTGCGATAAATACTAGGATTTATTTATATGATAGGGTTATAAAAAGACCTACCTTTCCAAAGTTGTCTGTATGCTGCTGGTAATCTGGGTTATCCTGCAGAAGTTATAGAAGAATATATTAGGTCAACAGCAAATGAAAAACAAACAACCATTGTCCATACACTGAATACATACGCACATACTCACCATGTTGCTGTGATGGGCTTTGGTCATGAGGAGCATTCGTCCCACCAGGTCAGTGGTGGAGACACCCTGTGTGCGTTTACACTCGCGGTAACGGCCTTCACGCTTCACCTCATCATACGTGTCCTTGCCGTCTACCGTCAGCGTGATGTCATCTGGGAAACAATGACATTGATTCATCATCAACAACATCATTTCATCACATCTGGACTTTGATCACATCTCTATAAAGGATGAGACTCATTGTGTTAAAACAGGATTTAAAGAGCAGACTTCAAGTGATTCACCTCCGTGCACGCAGAAGTCACAGTTGTACTTGTCCAGAGTCTCCAGGGTGGTGACGTAAGGTGCTCCTTCCACTATCTCATCCACCCACTTGATGGCCCGCACCATCTTGTAGCGCTCTTCCTGAGTGAAGACCGGAGGACCCTTGTGCTTGGAGATCTCCGCTTTGAGAAGGGGCAAAGGAAAATAATTGTTTATTACTGGTGCATCACAAACACATGTATGGTCAGTAATGAATTATGAAGGTGGTAGTCCTAACTTTCAACAGGTCTATCTTTCCTTCACAACATTTTTGTTACACTTATCCTATAAATAAAATCATCTCGCATATAATAGTGAGTAAAATACTTCATGAATACAATACACATTAGCCCAGTTTTTGTCTGCACTAACCAAAAACTACATCCACACTACCACGTTTTAGCTTTAAAATGCATCACTATTGCTACATTATACCTGAAGTCCACACGACTCAGCGAGCACCTAAAGCTGAGAAGTTTGGAGACGCAAATTATCAGTCATGACTCCACTAGCAGCAGGGAAAGCAAAATATTGTGAACACTTACAGTAAGTTACTATTTCTCTTTATCATTGGTCAAAGAAAAGAAATCCCTCATCTTATTTTCCACCATTGCTTTATCTAGAACGTAGTATTTTCAACAAAGAACAAACTGCAGAGTAGACATCCCCTTCCTGTTTACGCAGACGTGCACACGTGCACATGCCCAGTGTATGTGAATGGTCAGATGAAGATGACACATTTTCGGGAGAGTTGGTACAGACAGGGATTATTATAGATGTGGAGCTAAACTGCTCGTGTTGAAGGAGATTGTCATAATTTTAAAACTAAATTGTACTAGTATCTGTGGCATTTATCTAAAAGTTGCATTGCCTTTTGTTATAAAATATATAATAACAGCACGTGATTGTGGAGTTCCAAACCAATGAGTAATGAATATTCAATCTGTGCAATAACTTAAAAAGTAGTTTCACAAAAATATGTGCATGTGGCAATTTTACCATCTGTATGTACTCCAGCTATGAGGTAGTCTCCCATGGCTTTGGCCTGGCGTAGCTGGTTGGAGTGACCATAGTGAACCATGTCATAACTGAGGAGACAGAAAAAAATATGTCAACATCATTAGCCTAGAAAACAATAGATACTGCAAACACTCAGTCAGTAAACAGATAAACACACATAACAATAAGGTGTGTGGCCTTCACAATTAGAACGTTATTCAACTGAAGCCCAGACTCACAGCATCATTGTCTTTTAAATGTCTTTCAGACACCTTTGCATGAGAACTTTATTGTTTAACTTTGTCCAATCATTAGTATTTTCTCTTTTTACTGTGACCTTGCACCGTAGAGCACAGTGTTGCCTTGTTTACTCCTTTTAATGTTTTTTTTCCCTCACGATTGTCCTATCTGACATTAAGCATCTTTTATCTAAATCCCTTATCTAATCCTAAAACAGTCTGACAGCCACAGAAAGAGTAGCCACTGTGGGAATACAGTAACTTGTGGGGATCGAAATAAACTTAATGGGATGAGAGGAAATGATTATGGTAAGTGAGAGAACGGTAATGCTCAAGGACACTATGCACACAATGTGCCAATGTTTATTTGCTTTCTATCATTCAGTAACTTTTACAATCAGTGTCTTGTTTTGGCATTTTCTTTTCAAATAAATACATGTTGTTATCTGATCTAACTGCAACATATTTAAACTCTTGTCTGGTTTTTACCAAAAGAAAAAAAGAAGCTGTGTTTTCCACTGATATTTTGTATCACTCGGTTTGACTTGAATCTGCAGGGATGTTGCTCATTTGATCAAAATGTGCTTGTATTTCGGCACCCTGCAGCTTAACATTCCTGAAGTTACTAAACATGGAGGACTGCCCCGTCATTCCACAGAATGAGCAGATGCACAAGAGCTGCTGGAGGTAAGAGAGCAGGCTGAACAGAAAAGTGGTTTAAATAATTTATAAGCATGAGTGGGCTCATATTACACATTTATACTTTATACTGCTAAGAGATCTCAAAGGACTTAATATAAGAAAAGTTACATGGAGCGCATATGAAACCTCACTCTCATTTTAGATATCTAAGAAAGCTATTAAAGGAAGTAAAATAGTACCTATGCTAGCAAATGTGCAGGTCATTTCCAACATATCTGCCTGCTTTAATAAAGGACACGGTACTGTCTGTCACAGCACTTCCAGTGGCCAGGCCTCTCCTCTGTAATGACATTAGCACAAGCTGCTGGTCTGAATTTCCTCACCAGTAATCCTCCAAGCTCCCTCACCCTGCCTCATCAGCTGCCAGTTGTAATCGGGTCTTCTTGAGAGTGACGTATATGCAGATCAGATGTTTGTCAATGATCATTTTTGCAGTACAGGGGTACAACTTTGAGAGTTTTAGTACTAACACTGTAATTATTTACCCCTATAGTATACATTTTACAACTTCCAATCAATTAAATGTCATTTAATGTTTATCGGGGTGCAGTTACAAAATAAAATAAAATATTTGAATGTCTTGAAAGTCATCAAATGTTCACATACTTTATACTTGTAAAATTAATTGATGGAACATGGAAAGAATCAATAGACATGCTCTGTTAGAGGCACCTTCAGCAGTCTTGTTAATGAAAGCAGTAACTGATGTTCTGCACCAACCAGTCCAGTACCTCCTGGCTTATTAACATCTTTCATTATTTTCTGAGATAATAATTAATTTACAGATGCCTTAGCTATAAGTCCTGGACCACAATGGCTCCCCTGAACCCAACAACTGTTAAAAACTGTCATCTTTGTATTGCAAGAAGAACAGTCTTACATTTCATTTTAACCAATATGCTCCTCTTTCTCTCCCTTCTGTTTCATTGGTTATTAGATGGACAACATGTCTCAATAGGCCTCCTCTTTATCCTAAAATAGGAAACTGCTGCCCACTACATGCTGCGTTTACATCCGCACACTGGACAACATGTTCAATATGTCAGTTATTTATAACCCTCACAGGACATGTCAATCCAGCTATCAGTGACTCTGAGACTTTGTTGTGCCGCAAGTCCAACAATGAAGTATTGCATTGCACGTTAGGAGTTAGTTTTCTGTTCAGCTAAATCATATGAGGTTCAGGGCCTTTCAGTCCCGAATAACATGTACCTGTCTGACCAATGGGGGGATATGAGTCGGTTACAGCATGACAGACAGACAGTAAATAACTAATCTTGGCATTCCCCAGTCTATCAGGAATAACAACATAAACACTGTCAATAAATGTCACAAAACAACAGTGCCAAGACTTGGCAGGGTTTCAAATGACAGGGCAGAGTTATGGATGAGGTGTACACGCAGCAGATGAGCTTCTGGACATCTCTACTGTTTTCAGGAATGCGACTGCGGTCACATCCTGGTTCGTGGTGGCATGTGATTGAAGAATAAGATTATTGCATCATTACAATTGTCTTTGCTGCTACCTTCCTCTCTGTCGGACATTTTCTATTGTATAAATGCTTTAAACATCTCTTTTTATGTTTGACACTGTCTTTTCGCATGGCTTTTATAAATATTGTTATTTTGTTGCTCTATTGTAAACAACAACTATTGCCTTTCTGTCCGCCCTGGGAGAGAGACCCCTCCCTTGTGGCTCTCGCTCAGGTTTCTGTGTTTTTCTTTCTCCTGGTAAAAGGTTTTTCGTTTTGGTCAAATTGTGATTCGAGATTATTGGCTGATTTGATTGATTGATTAAGGTACATATCAAAGCTGTTTGACATTTCCTTTGGGTCATGCCTGCTGTACGCACATTTACATCCAGCATCTGTAACATCTGTGCAGGAGACAATGCAATGATCACAGTTTGTATTTAGTCTGGATATAGTTGAAGTAGTGTCATACACACACACACAGAGCAGAGCAGAGCAGTCTCAGAGGTTATGAGGTTATGAACAGACAGGACCTTGTCCCGAGTTTACCCCCACGCCTCTGCGCCATATAAACTGGTAGTAACAGAGATATGACAGCAGCAGGTGGACGGGGAGAACACGACGCACTTTGTGAATGGAATGGTCAGGGGCATATCAGTGGCTAAGAGACGTAGTAATGATAACTGTACTGCCTCAACAAGCCTTCCAATATTTGGGCTGGGCTGCGAGCACAAACAGAGAATGGACAGTTTTAAAAAAAAGAATTGTGCTATTTTGAGACGCTGGCTTGAACCACATCCCACAGTTAAAGTAGCTTTGTATGATAACACAGTTAAGACTCCTGTTGCTGAGTTACTAAAGTGCTGATGTGAGTAGCTAGCTAGCATTAGCACGCTAACCCAACCCGGTCCCATCGGTTATTGCTAACGTGCGTGTGACTGCGCACATATAAAGGAAGATGAGCGGGGAGAAGAGCTGAATGAACCCCCACCGACAGCGGGTCGGTGGCGGGGGGGCACGGACACTCACCAGCCGTCACACCACAGACGGACGACGCGCTTCCTCTTCTCCGGACTGCACACCGAACCAGCAGGCTTACCGCACCCGGCTCCGTCCCGCCGCTCGTCGGCTGCAGCTTGGTGGTGGTTACCGTTCTTGATCATTTCGACGGGGTTCGGACAAAGAGCTGAGTGTGGATGAAAAGAACCAGAGGTAGAGTGAGTTTGAAAGTGTCCAGGCGGGTCTCAGCCCCGGGTGTGTCAGTGAGACTGTCGGCGGAGGGAACGTCTTTTACTCCGCTCCACTGTATATGTGAGTGCGTGTGTTACACTGCGCCGAGCCAACGCCTCCACGGCGACGTCACATCGAACGGGCCCGCTCACGTTGACGTGGTGGTTACGTAAGAAGCGCGGAGCTGCTGATTGCGGAATACCTCCAGTCAACACCACCCTAAAAACAAACTGAGCTGCAGAGGACGACTGTAAATAAACATGGCTTTATATTTAAGTATTTAAATATAAAGGGCCCATTCTAGGGCAAAGAAAAAACACAATTTGGTCAATGAAGATGAAACACACTAGTGAAAACACCATTTGGGTTATTTTCTATTCATTTTCTCCCAATAGATCACTTTCACCTACATTACACACTGAACCTTTAAATATGACGCAACTGTTCCTGGTCTCTCTCTCCCTTCTCTCCCCCATTTTCCACCCCTCACCCACAACTGTCGAGGCCGATGGCCGCCCACATTGAATCTGAGGTCAAGTCTCTGTCATTTTTAAGGTCCGGACCTTATGTGAAGTGCTATGAGATCATGTATGTCAGGATTTGTCGCTATGCAAATAAAGTGTAACTGTAGATTTAGCAGATAAAGTTCAAACTAATCTAACTAGGGCTGCAAGCAGCACTGTGCTGCTGCCGCGGGGGAGGGCGAACAGGGACCGAGCGAAATAGCTCCGTGTTGTGTGCGTTTTGTGCATCGCGGGAAGGATAAACACGTCACTTCCTGCGTCCGCCACGCGGCGCTGGACCACGCCCACTAATCACGCATTACGGTCCACGCCATCAAGTGTAGACCACATGGTGAAAATTTTATGTCAATCAAATTAAAGTTGTCAAACGGGGCTAACCTTCTTTTGGCAGTAGGTGTTGCTATCCCTTTAGTAGTGAACCTGAGGTCAAAAACACTAACTTGTTTCTCTTCAGATCCTATAAATCTTTCAACTTTGCAAGTCTTCAAAGACATCAAAGGAATCTATGATCACTGACACTGTGACATTAAAGCAAACTGACAACAAGGAATTCTTTGCTTAATGAATCCTTGTTCTTTTATATAAAGCCTGGGTTGAGTTAAATAGTAAGTCACAAACAAGTGTTATTCTTTCAACTTAACCCTTTGATACACAACAATATTTTCTATATCTTTGCAGTGAATGAGTTTCATCATTCAGTATTTCAGGTATCCCCCAATTAACTTGTGTTTCTTTGCTATATGTTTGAAATAAATGTATTTTATCATTTAATATTCTAAGTATTCATTAAATATCTTGTTTTGAATTACCACAAATCATTGTTTTCCTTTTTCCTTTCTTACTTTATAAACAAACGTAAATTTTGTATTTCTACATCACTTTTACACACTTAAAAAATGACCCATACAGTATGTATTCACTACGGAACACTTACCATACATTTCACACGGCTGCTTTTGCACATCTGACTTACATGAATAAGTCTCTTTTTACAATCCATTACTAGTTAGAAAGGTAAATATGTACAATACTAACTAGCTGTTAGCTAGCTAGCTTCTTTTCTGGCTGTTAACCATAGCTAGATCAACAAAATAAAACTTGAAATATAACAGTATATACTTAATAGACTCATTGATATGCATTTTAAAATATGTTTATGATATAGAGTGTTAGTAAGGCTGGTCGCAATAATTTCAGACTCACGGTTTAATGGTCATAAAGATGTTGCATGAAGAACAGGATGAGGAAAATGAGGAGGCAATTCTTAGTCTTGATTCCGAGTCTGAAATCTCTGATGCTGAGGACCTAGACTATGTTCTACAGGATCAAGCTGGAGTTGTCCTTCTAAATGAAGAAGGAAGAATAAGCTTTATAAGAATATAGCAGAGAAACACCCAGCCATGCATGAAATAATACAGGAAATGAATACGGGTCATTTTTGACCCATGTTGTGCATTAGAAGGGGTTTGCATAGCTTGTGTATCAAAGCTCTTTGAATTGCTGGTACAGGAGAAGAGTTTCAGTGCTGACCTCAATATCCAGCTCTGCGGAACAAACAAGACTGCTGAGTTTACAGACGGACTCGAGAAAACTTCAGGAGAGATACAATGAGGTCAAAACAAATTTGATGATTTTTTTGACAGCTTAAACATACTAAAATTATTACTAACCTGAATCAACCAGCAGGTGAGTAACGGTAAAATGAAAATGCAGAATTTGATAAACAGACGGGTTAAAATGAGGTACACTTTATTGTCTCAAAAATATTACAACTTTTTTTGCAAAGGAGACAAATGATGAGTCTTCACATCCACTTGTAGCACTGATAGGAATGCTGAACATTAGCTTATCATGGCTAACCTGCCCTGTCACAACATCTGACACTCTGTGGTACAGGCTGAGAGGATTAATACTACTGGATCTTCCTGAGACAAATTAATAGAGATTATTTGGTGGTAAACAAGAATTTATCCTCACACAAACAAACATTAAAAAATGTAAGTAAAAATGTAACACTTTAAACTTAGCATTTCTGCCTACAGAGCTGTAAACAAATAAGTAAAAAATGTAAACTCAAGCAAATTCTACAACCTCCTTAAACCATGGTACAGATGTGTTATGTCGCCTGTAAATCTGAGGATGAGTGAAAGCAGAGTGAAGGTTGAGTGTGAGTTCAGAAAATAAACCAAAATACCATGAAACCCCCCCCCCCACACACACACACACTAAATATGCAAATAAGCTCGTTTGAAAAACGTCAACAATGCATGTTTAAATGTCTGCAAAAATACTAAAAATGTTTTTTTTGTCCAAGTCAAGAAACATAGTAAATGTTTGACCTCCCTATTTGTTAATCTCTTCTCAGTTAAAGTGGTGTCATCACAGAATCCAGAAATTGACCTTTGGTATATTGCTGTTGTTCCACTGATGGAACGCTCCATACAGTAACTTTCACTTAAGACACCTGCATTTTCTGGCTATTTGCCTTGAGCTAATGCTCAGTCCAGCAGCATGTTGCACATTACATTTGTTGCTTTGATGTATGCACTACTAACTTTGTAAAAATACACATTAAATAGGATTTAAAGTGATATTCTACCACAAATCATTCAGCACAGGCAGGCGTCAAACGGGGCTATGAAGATGTGCTGTATTTGTGATATACTGAGTGCACAGGCGGACAGCAGACAAACAAATAATGCTGCAGGAGTGATTTAAAAACTTGACACTACTGCTGTCCACTGTGACTATCTGAAGAAAAGCTGCCACTTCTTAAGCCAAAAGGTTGTGAGACACTAAAAATGGTCTTTCTTTTGAGTTTTTTGAAAAACTAAGAGTAACAATCTTATGGTTTTGTTGTTCAAACGTACTTTAAGTCTTTACAGGCTGTGCTAAAGCTTAGCTCTGACTAAACCTGCCCGTCGAGATGCCATCAGGACAGTCGCATAAGAAACAAAAGCAGCACTGTTTGTAACACTTTTAAATCCTGCTGAAAATGTAAGTTGTGCAAGTTCATGGTGCAAAGTGCCATTTTCAAATAGGAAATTTCCAATCTTATTTTTACCTTCACACACACACTGAGTGCATGTGGGTAAATGACAGAGGCAGCCAAGAACATAACAGCACCTTATAAATTCAAGTCAGAGTTGAAGGGACAGAAATCTGAACCCCTCATTGGGATCCATCACAGGAAGCTACAATACACGTAGCCACAATGTATTCCAATCTATAGAGTTCACTCGGTTATGTAGCTTTTTTCTTCTTCTTCCTGCCTTTATTATAACCTCGGCCGAACCAGCCGCCCTGCACAGCTGTGCCTTCTTCTTGTCCTCCAGGGTCGGCTGAAAACTCCTGCTCACCATCAGGGGGAGCTATGACCTCACGGGTATGGCTGTCCACTTCCTCTGGCCGCAGAGGTGTTGCTAGAGTGAAGATGGGGTCGTCTGCCCTGATGAGACAGAATGAGGGAGAGTGAGCTGGGAAACAAAAGGGTTGTCTAAGATGTTTAGGAGCTTTTGCAAATGTTTTACCAGTGTCTGTGAAAGTTATTTTTGGTATAATTACTCCACATGGTCTTTACCTGTCATACACAGGCATCTGAAAGTCCAGCTCTTCCATGAGGAGGCTCATGACATCATCACACTTGCCATTAATTTTCAGCGTAGCCAGATCATCTTTCGGTGTCCACTAGAACAAACAAACACATTATCAGCCTTGGCTTCATTTGTAACTTATTTCACCCAAAACATCAAACCAAACATACCTGGAGGTTGACAATGTAAAGTTTGGGCCTTTTGCTTGCTGGTCTGTTCATGCACCAGAGACAAGCGTATTTCTTCAGCACCTAGATGAGCAACAGAAAGAGCACACAACATTGACGAGGATGCTACAAGAAAATAAGCTCTCAACTAAACATCAGAGAATAAAATGCATTAGTCTGCATATCAGTGACTGTGTTGACATGATATTTATCAACTTGACTAAGAATTAAGCAACAGCATGGAAACATTTTCAGATATCTCTCTGAGGTCATTCTAGAGGAGAACAGATTGAAATACAAGCTATGAATTGTCACATAGTTGGTTATGTAACATTTTTAACACTGGTATTAAATTTAGATGACAAGGTTTCTTAGCATAGGCTGCAACAGAGGCTCTACTGCCTGATCAAAATAAAGCCCAGAGCTCCCCCAAATGTGCATGAATGCAGCCAAAAAGGATTTACAGAGTCAGCAACAGGACAGAAAGGTGAGGTCGAGTATTGGAGAGGTAAGTGTTAAATTAGTAGTCAGGTTACGGAATATGAGTGAATCTGTTCTGTCAGTGCTCCATGTAACCGACTAAATGAAAAGTAGTATTTAGCATCGGCCATTATTGGGAATGTTACAGTCCCCAAACATCGTAATAAACATCAGGACTGTCCGTCCAGACCCAACCCGTTTAGTCTTCAACAGATTTGACTGGAATTCATTAATTTCACAGACTCACTGTGGTTTAAAAAAAATAAATAAAAAACTACCTTCAGACTGGAGCCTAAGCAGAGAATAACATCCGCCTTCTTGGCAGCCTCTGCAGCTCCCCTCCAGTTGAGCGGTTGCTCCAGGGTCCCGCGTTCCCCGAAGTGCACTATGGTGTCCCTGAGTTCACCGGAACAGTGGCTGCACCTGCGGCCTGTCCCGTGCCGGTGCAGCGATGTCCGCTCCGTCACGTCAAATAAGCGAACACACTCCCTAACGGGGGAACAGCCTGTGCAGACCTGAGGAGAGGATGCGAAAACCAGCATGTCAGGATGAGTTACAGTCTATTGAAAACCGCTTGTAAAAGCCAAACGCTATCTCAGAAATGTCTCAGTAATCTCCCTGTAACAGTGCTCCCTCACTTGTTCTGTCTATGGAAGCACTGATTCAAAATAGGCTTGGAGTTTGCTTCATTCTTTATCCTAGACTTTTCTCACTCCCTACTTGTAACACACTTTGAGCCATTTATGAAAATAGCGCAAACTACAAACTACATGGGAAAAAAAAGATTTTTCAACTGAGAGAGGTTTGCTGATGCACACCGTCATATCATTGACTGAACCTAGTAGCTGCTGTTGCTTTCTTTCTATGTGCATTCAGGCTGTGCTCTGCAGTTTTTACCTGGCATGATGGGATACAAAGCATTACATATGGATCAAATGAGATCTAGGCTGGATCTGTAAGACATTTTTCAGTTGCCCGTAACTGTTGTCGCGAGTAGGAGGAGGAAGCTGACAACAGCAGTGTCTAAAAGATAAATATATAAAACACTGAGGATGTGTGTTTTTACCTCAATAAACATGTTTCCATGGAGCTCAGACAGAGCATTTCTGGGTAGGCTGCTTCGCATGTGAAGTCCATCACAGTTTTGAGACACAACATGATTTACCTTCAGAGACAAACAAGAATATTTACTGTAAATACCTTCTTTTTTTTTTACACAGCACCAACATTATATGTCATCATTCTACCATCATACCATCTTCTCCTTATGAAGCATCCTAATGCACATGTGTGTGAGGGTCGGCTCTGCTTTACTGAGGTCCGAGGAACTGTTGGTAAGGAGAAACAAGAAAAGAAGACACAACCAGAAATATTTCACTTTTAAATAAATTACGCAGCCACTCTCCCATCATGGCAATTACTGCGTATCTCACTTGACTGTCCGTCCCTTCTGTAGCTGTGTCCACACCCCATTAGGACCCCTGTAGTCTGGGATAGAAGCTGCCTGAAAGGAAATAAGTCATCAGTCCTCCGAGCAGTATACATAGAAGGAAACTGAAAATGCAGAGTTTGTCGTACCGTACTGATCCCGGCTCCAGTGTAAACCACCAGGTGATGTGCTTGTTTGATTGCCACAGCCAGCTGTCTGACTTTATTTTGCAGCCCCTCGGCGTCATCATACACCTGGAGAAATGACAGGAAATGAACACGTTTTAAATTTGTTGTCTGAAGTAGCAACCACAGCAGGTTTGTATTATCCTGGAAACATTTTCCAGCAAACACAAACACATAATTATGGAATCATGGCATGACTTAATCACTGTCCGATTCCAGCTAAGCCTCCTGACATTGTGTTTCAAAGCAATCTATGTTTTATGTTTTGATATTTCCTGTGGATCATTGGTGAGGAAAGTTCACTCCACAACAGAGTTCCTTTTCAGGGGAGCCATGAATAGGTCTTTAGCTTTTTGAAGATTTCAAATGTATTGAAATAAAGAACACATTTTGTGAGTTAATATAACTTGATGTGACTTCAGAAATGTCTTTAGTCAAGTTATCAGCTTTTGATGTAAAGAGGAAGCAAAGTTCTCAATGAGTGTGACAGATGTTTTTGTTCATAGTAAATATTATCCATGATTGTTTGAGGCCGCACACTGGCCAGGTTGGTCTTTTTAATGTGTCCACACAATAAAAACACATTTTTCACTCACAATGCAGCATTACGTTAAAATGTACAGTTCACCCAGAATTATCTACTCATCACTACGGACACTTGTATTACACCAAAGGAGTGGTCACCCAGTTATTTCAATTGCATTGGATTTGGTTGCAACAATGTTAACCCATGAAACTCCCAGTGTTTTTGTTTTCACCCACCCCTCCATCAGCATAGTGGTGAATAGATAGAGGGAATTTTCATTTTTTTGTAAACTATCCTTTTAAGCCCTTTGAGACTAACTGATTTGTGAATATAGGCTATGCAAAATAAATTGTATTGATTGATTAATAGAAAATGATCTCCATTTGAAGGATATTTTCAAGTTATGGCCTGAGTGGTACTGATAAACTAATTTAGAAATCACAATATACCACATTAAAAAGGCCAGCCCTGCTGAATGAGTACTTTTATACAGAGCTTATAGATTATACTTCTGTATTTACACAAGAATATAATATTCATAGACTTGCTTATTAAATTGGAGACAAACTCTAATGAATATTTCTCAGGTGTTTCACGTTTTCTACTCGTGGAGAAATCCCTGAAAGAACTTGGAGTTGCTTTTGTCCTTCAGACTAAACCAAACTTGGTCCCGTCACTAAAGTCCCCCTGTGCAGATCAGAGTCCAGCTCCATGGAGTCAGTCCCTGGGCCTCACCTCCTCCTGCTTCCTCTTGAGAACACTGCTGCGGACGTGTCTCCTGCTCAGCTCCTCCGCTGTGTCTGTGTGCAGCAGCAACACAGCGGCCTCCTCCTCTGAGCGCTCAGCCTCAGGCTTCTTCAGGACTCGACCCACCTGCAGTGAACAGATCAAACCTGCTCAGGCTACACACACACAGTGGTGGGCTGCAGTTGTCAGCCGGCCAGCTCGGAGGTAGCAGCCATAAACCTGCTGGTTCCTCGTCTTACCAGTCGGAAGATCTTCCTCTCGCTCTCCCGCTGCAGTATTCTGGCCTTTTCCAAAGCCTTTCTCTCAGCCCGTGAGGAGACACCGGTGTCCGCCTCCTCTGCCATCACGTTGCACCTCAGCTGAGAAGAAGCCATCTATTCAAAACAAAGCTGATTGCACCAACGACAGCCGGATGTCAGCTCTGAGGAGATGAGACAAGCTGCAGCGCCCTCTGCTGCTGGGAGTCCGCACGTGATTTTTCTCAGATTTCACAAACTTCACAGCAACATTAGAAAGTTATGAAATATTTATTGTCAACTGCACAAAAATAAATATAAAGTAGCATATAAAACAGCTCCAAAACCAATTAAGTGTTTGTTTTGGCTGATGTGTGTTGCCAATATACTAGGACACATATTTAGGCAACACTTAGTTGTAACACACTATTAAAGTCCTAGCATCAATCTTCACTAACATCTGGAGCTAGGTAGTAACAACTGGAGGATGTCTGAGGATAAAAATATTGTAAACATCGCACTAAGCATGTGGTAATTCACCTGGAGACAGTCTCTTCTATGTGGTTATTAACAAGGCACATATACACACACACACACACAAAGGAACTGGATAATAAAATGTTCCTGGGCACGGTCACACATACTCGAATGCAAAATGAATATTGCAGCTCAAAGTTCACTGGAGTTGAACTCTGAGATTTTCCTCGCCACAGGAAGCAAGTCTTTTATTCGCCTCCCCGCTTGCACCGATTGGCAAAATAAATTAAAAAAAGAATCCTGTGTTGGATAATTAAATTTGTCCTGCTTCCCAACCATCCAAAATCTATCTTATAACTCTGAGATTTTGAGCCTCTGTCTTTCTAGAATGAAGCCATCATGAACTTTATTCATTAAACCTGTGCATTTCCTTTGTGCATCATCTTTCAGGTGCAGTGCTTTAAAAGGTGTTTAAGTCTTTTTGCTAATGAAACATTTTCCCCAGTAGCTTCTTCAACGTGCGCACACTGAAGGTTCTAAAAGGGCTGGTTAAGAGTTTCTGCTGCAGACGGAGCGGGTGCAGTGATATCTTATCCCCAACTCAGAGCACCCAATCGATGTGAAATTACTCTGAGTGCAACTCTAGTCAGTATAATATCATATACGCTGGTGGAGAAGGGTAAAAAACACATTCTCTGGCACTTTAGATATGAAATACAAAAATACATTGGTCAGCAACAGGCATCGCTTTGTGTTAAATTTGGGATTTGAGGTTTGGAAACTCTCAGAAGATTCGTTCTACAATATTCATGTGATCGCTAGAGGCCTTATTAGGAGTCCTCACTGGGGCCAATTAGGACAGTGTCATCGGGGTCTAGCGGAGAGAGCGCTCTTGGGGACCCTCAGAGGATTTGCTCTGAACTGTCCTCGCTTGGCTTTCTGCGGCTGCTCGGCAGAGATTCCAGTCTTGTGTCCAGTCTTCTTCACAACATTCCTGTGCCTCTCCGCTCCCTTCTTCTGGGTCCTGGAGGGAAGAGAAAGCAGGTTTGAACCACTGACAATGGTTCAAGGTTTTCAGTTAATTAACAATTTAAGAAGATTGCTGCTATTTTAGCTCGCTGAGACATTATAGTATGTAAAAATGTGTTTTGCACTCAAAAATATATGTGAAAGGTCCACGAAATCTTATGCAAATGTTAGCTATTTTACTTGTGACTTTCCAGGGTGAAAGATTGCCAAACTACTGACATTTAAGCTAGGTATGGTTGACGCTACACTATCGGAAATCACTTCTTCACCTCTCTAAAAACAGTACTTGCCAGTGGCAGTACAGCGCACCTGCTGGTTTGGAGCAGCACAGAAGTGATTTCAGGGAGAAGCAAATAGCAGTTTTATCTGGGTAAAACTAATATACTTCAGAGACTTGGTATCAGATCAGTAAATAGATTAGCAGGCTCGCCGATGCCTGACCCGGCATTTTCAGCAGTGTCGGCAGCATTTCTGATGATGGTCTCGGAACATCTTTATTTGTAATGAAGATATCTGAGCACATGTTTATACTAAGAGCTTTTACTAAAGTGCAGCAACCAACATTGTGACTTCGGAGTTGAGCTTCGAGTTATCTGATGAGCTGAGATTCCTTCATCTTACATTGTGACTGTACTGGTAATAACTGTGTCTATATGTGTCCTTTTAAAAGGTATGCAAGAAAAAAGAAACACTGAAGCAACTTGAAACAGAACAGGAAGACTCACATCACTCCTCTCTTCCTCTCCAGTGCTTTTTGCGTAGCAGCTGACAGAAAACTCATCCTTCTGGGTTGGACTGTGTCTTCACTCTAAACAAGCACATAAACACAATCATACACATCCATGTAGAGAACAGATTAGTCTTTGCACTTCCACAAGGTATAATATTATAACACTCACAACATTTGTGATATGTATTAATAGGCAGGAAACAGGACACAATCGATAGCCGAGTCCTCTCTTACTACTTTAAGAAATTAGATTATCAACATAAGCACTGCGCTAGGAAAAATAAAACAATGTTCTCATTATCCACCTGAATAATCATGAAGCAGCGTTAATGCTGGAGCCCAAAAGGTCTGGACAGTACTAAAAACATAATGGTATTTTGAACAGCTGTAATTAAATACTGATATTTCTGTGTAGTGTTTAGTATTAGCTCAGTGGCGCATAATCACCAGGTTGTGTGCCATGTGAAAGTGAGTCAGCAATAACTTTTCCACTGCAACCACTTTCTAAGTTATAATTTATAACTTTTGTCATTATTTGTAATTTTTCACTGTCAACCACTCCTCCAATATGTATAATGTTTTTCAGCCTGTCCACCCGTCATCTACACCACATGTCCTATGAGGATTGCGGGGGAGGCAGGAGTCAATCCCAGCTGACATTGGGCAAGAGGCCGGGTACACCCTGGACAGGTCACCAACAAACAACCGTTCACTCTCACACCTACGGACTCTTGTCCAGATGTTCTGAGGAGTTTACCTGTCGTCTAAGCTCTCTCTCTCTGGTCAGGTCTCTGTCCAAGCTGATGAACTGCATCCTCTCTCCGGCTGACAGGACGAAGAATATGTCGTAGACCCCATAAAGTGCAGCGCGCAGCTGAAGAAGCAAAATAATAACTCAATCCGCATAATCACACACCTGAGTTTCATACCTGGACATAACGTGCGTCTTGTGTCTTGGTCAATTCACACCTAGCATTATCATGCACCTCTGCATTTGTTTTGAGTGGCCACTTGTGATCGGATCTCACTTCCCTGCTCTCAGAAAAGAAAAGTGTAAAATACGTTTGGTTCATTATAAAAGCTGAGTAGATGATCCTTCAATTTGGCCCAGGATGCTTCTCCATTTAGTCTGCTTAAAGAATGTGGACACAAGCGTCACAGACCACCTCCGAATGTGTCTGAGTGATCAGATCCTAATGCATCCTCAGTGTGTCTTGTGTGTGTTCACTAGAGCTGCTCACATGTGATCGGATCAACTCAGGTGGATGATAATGCCAGGTATGAACAGGGTCACAGTTGTGATGACTATCAATGAAGGGAGAAATTGCCCTGTTGTCAGTGTAGAAGAGAATTTAAGTGAGGTTAACAGATTTTTTAAACCATGCTTGACTTCATACCTGCAGAGTAACTCTCTCCTGCAGTAAAAGGTCCTGTCTGCTAAACAATTCTCCTCGGTTGGGGTTCTGCAGCTGGAAGGCAAGCAGGAACTGCCGCGTGTCCTGGACACACACACACAAACCACAGTATTTGTTTATTTTACGATAGTAACACAATAACAGTGTGGCTGGTGACAGACATGACACTGCCCCCCCCACTTACCCTGATGGTGCGCACCAGCTGTGCCACTCTCTCCGTCCTCAGCAGCCTGCGCGTCAGATAACCTTTCACAGCCGCTGACAGCAGATGGCGGTAGTGCTCTGACTGTGAGCTGGAAGGCTGAGCAAGAGGACGAGCAAGTGATGAGAGGGGTGAAATAATGAGGACCAGTGGGGAAGACAGAGGAGAATGCTAATTCCACCAATGACAACCAATTAATTTCCCATGAAGATTCTCAAGGTCTTTTGGTTGGCATCTGTTTAGTGCATCAATTTGAGTGGACTCACATCTCATCATCATAATAGGGAATAATAAGAGGAATAATAAGCAGCCGATGTGGTGTCACTCACTTGTTGACTCTTGAGCTGTTGCATTAAAGCAACATGTTTGTTGAACAAATGTCGTCTAACGACTGTACTGAGATAGATATCAGAGTAATAACAAATGACAGAGGTTACTGCTGAGGAATAAGACATCGAGGGGGGAATATCTGTTTCACCTGAGTGTGTCGGCTAACTGGGGATGAATAAAAATCATGTGGTTACAGGGATAAGAAGGACAAGCATTTCGCATCACTGATACTCTTGAACAAATGTGATAGTAATACCTGAGAGAGGGTAGAAAAGGTCAGCGTGTCCCCGAGACGTGAGGCTGACACGGAGCAGGGTAAGGACACGCTCTGGAGGAGATGGTAACGCGCAGCTAATGCCTGAAAGAGAGACAGACAGACAAGGAGAGAGAGACAGGGATGGAAGGATGGAGGGAGGGAATAAGAGGTGAAATGCATTAGTGCGCACAGGCATGCATGTGTGCATTTGGGAGCCGACAAGGTTGGAAAATATTGAATTGGAAAGACAGCAAATGAAGCAGGAGGAAGAAATTAATTGAGGGTGGAGAGAGAGAGACAGAGGGGGAGAGATGGGGCACAGAGGCAGGAGGGATGAAATGAGAGAGGGAGCAGAGGAGGAGGAGGAGAGGGATGTTGGGGATGATGAGACAGGAGAGATGGAGGAAAATTAATACAGCCAGAGAGTAAAAATGATGTTGGAGGAGGTATGAGACAAAACAAAAAGAGGGATGAGAGGGGAGAGAAAAAAGAGAAGGATAAGGGACCATTAGTGGTGGCACTCGGCGGGACGATCTGGCACTTAACCACAGACGCTCATGAATTAAACAAATTATCCGTTCCTTTTCTGTGTCAACTCCCTCGCTCCCCTCCTCCCTCTACCAGAGTCCAGCCAGCTTGCACTCTCATCACATCAAGTGATGGAAGGATAGGGGGGAGTCAAATAGAGCCTCTTTATTAAACAGCTTATGTTAATTATATTGTTGTTAAGGATACATAAATTAAACAGAGACTGTGATTAATAGGGCAAGGACACCGGCCAAGAACAAATACAGACACAAGCGGAAGAAACAGGAACTGGTTGCCAGAGAACAGCAGGCGTCCTTGAAGTGCGCACACGCACGCACACGCACGCACGCACACGCACACACACACACACACACACACACACACACACACACACACACACACACACACACACAGAGAAACAGACGACCACGCCAGCTCGCCTCTTAAGGGATGTAATGAAACATTTATAGTAGAAATCCTGTGTGTTTTTCTGGGGAGAGTCTGAGGGTCTCTAGTAATGAGGAGATGTCTGTAGTCTGCCCACGACCCAGCTTTCCAAAAGCACTCTAACAGGTAGAAGAACAACATGTGTGTGTGTGTGTGTATATATATATATATATATATGTATGTGTGTGTGTTCACATGTGGAACAGTGCCAGAGCCTTTCAAATGTCTGCCTCTAGTTTCTAAAGAACGGGTAAATGTTGCATCACAGCTGAGTGACTTGGTCAGAAGCTCTCAGTCTATTCTCCTTTTAAAAAACGGTGGACACACTGGGCCGGACATTAATTCATAATTTCTCTGAGGTGACTTTGTAGGGAGTCAAAATCTCTGGTAGAGTGATTTATGGCAGCTGTACAGGAACTACATAGTGCATCACGTACAGCAGCAATATGTGATGCAATCAAATGCAAGAGGCAGACCAATGGGACGTAGGAAATATCAATGGTTTTGAACCATATTTAGAGTCTAAAGCTTTTTAGAAATTCTTGGTAGTTTAGGTGTTTAAGATTTTTGTCATTTCCAAATATTATTTTGAACTCAAAGCAAAACAACAACAAAACTGCAAGAATGAGGCAGGTAATATTCTATTTTTGTGTGTTGTCGTTAAAAGAAATCCCAGGACCACCATACAAACTCTTGAAATTCCCTTTCCTGTCTGTGAAGCTCAGTCCTAAGCACGTATGTTGAAGTACACCTGTAAATACAGCTCATAAATTCATACTTTAAATAAAAAAAAAGGATCAACTAATTCCTAATACAGATGGACATTGTAGTTTTTAGCAAATGGTATTCGGGACAGGAGGAAACTGTATTGGCGACTCATTTGAGCTTTTTGGCAGCAGGACAACTTTAGAAAGATCAAGTACAAATAAACTACAATGCCCATGTTCACCATGAATGTATATGTCAGTAGTCTGGTTCACTAACGTGCTCTAAATCGTTCTTAGAAAAAATTAAAGTCTGTAGCAAAGGCTTCATTAAATAATATGACCATTTTCTTATATTTTGTATTAAATGGATAAAATTGCCATTTTTGTTGATTTCTGCTCAATAACCCATAATGAAAAAGTTAAAATACATTTGCAGAATTTTCTGTATGTTAAATTTTACAAATAAACTTAAAATAAATGTATTTTAATCTCTCTAATATTCAGAGTAAAAATACCCCTTTTCTTGTTGCAATAATCCTTGTAACAAAAGGTGTTGGTCATATTCCAATGTTCTTGTGCAAGACATCTATTCTAGCTATTAGCTACAGCACATAACTAAAATGTACAAGATTTGTTTGCACAAAGCCTTCACACGTTACGATCACAGTTGTACTGTCATTTAAAGCTCAAAACCTGCAGTAGGCCTGGTTTTGATTAGTTTCATATAGGGCTGGGTAATATGACCTCTAATCAATATCACGATTATTTCAAACTTTTACCCCGATTACAATGCAGAACGTTTTAGTTTATAACACCCCCGCCCATGGGGCGTCTCAGTCTGCGCATTACTCAGTGACGGTCAACAAGCGACTCCGCTCCTCTGCTAAGCGAATCAAACAAACACAAAGTAAACTTCAGTACTAATCCGGTCCTAATAACTTTTGATTAGTGTTAGGGTTTGTTGATAACGTGTAAAGTGAGCGCAGGTCAGCAGGGGAGTGAGGAGGGAGGATATGCGGCAGGGTGATGCGGCACGGAACGTAGCGGAAACCTGAAAGTTTGTGAATGTACGTATAGGGGAAAGTATTAACCGAATTAACTGACATGGGCAAAATTAGGTCGGTTAGAGGTTATAAATGTTGGTTTCAATACATTATCGGTTAATTGCTCAGCACTTGTTTTCTATCTGTCATCTTAATAACCTCAAAGTCTCCATTTTGCTGCCCCACCTGTCGTAGTTCTTGCTGTTGTCTCCTGTGTTCATGTTGCAGGGCTCGGATCTGAGCAGCATGGACCTGTTTCAACTGTTCTTGCTTCTTTTGACTTCCATGGCCATTGTACCACAGTCCGGCAGCTAAAACCAGGAAGTACAAAAATATATTGTCAGACATCAAGATTGTCAGATATCAAGACAAGACAGAATCCAGACAAATACTGCTGGGTTTAACCAGGTGTTGTGGAGGGCATGGTTGCAGTCCTGAATATGTGGTTAAAAAAATGTCTGATCTGGTATTTTTCCTATATTTGTGCATGTTTTCCTATATGATACAAATCAAAAGCATACACTTTGCGAAAAACTAACTAAACAAAGAATTGGAAACTAATCAGGCTTTGCACAGTTATCCTGACCCATCAAAAAATGGGTGGGCTTGGTCGTTATGCAGATTAGATTCAATTCAATTTTAGAGTAAAATCACAACATGCATTATCTCAAAAAAATCTTTCACAGGATAAAAACCTCAGTCTGAACCAGAGTTGGGGTGGACAGCCATAATGAGTTGAAGACGTCCACTCAATTATTTTTTTTAAAGTCTGGTCATTGTGTCATGTTTGTTCCACTTATTCAATATTACACTGCTGATTCTACACAATATTGAAACTCACATTGTGACACCGCACTCCCTCTGGGAGTACTGGACCTGGGTCTGACCACACGGTCTCCTCCTCCTCCGTTGGTATCTGGACTCCTTCCCTGGGTCTCTTCTGCTGTTTGCATGAGCAGTCTGCGTTTGACCTTGGCTAACCTTCCCTGACCTTCATCCCTGCATTCTGGGGTCATGTGTTTTCCTTCAACGACACCACTTTTTGAGCCCGAGTCGGATCCTGATCCGTCGAGGAGCCACAGATCAGATGGCGTGTCCACATCATATGACTGGTTGAGAGACGGCGACTGAGAAGAGTTAAGACCTTCCACCGCCATCTCATTCCTCCTCTCCACTGGTTGGTTACTGGTATCCGAAAGCACGGACACGTTACATGGAATCATAATTTCTGATGGAATGTTTCTGAAGACATCGGGAATACGCATCCGCTGTGCAGCAGACAGGATACATTTAGCTGGTGGCGGCTGCATTCTACTGCTGCCATAACTCACTGTGAGTCTTTCTTTACCTGTTCCTTTTTCCTTTACTCTCTCTGTAACTAAGGTGTTAACGAGCCTGATCTCTCTTGAATTAACTGATTCATCTCCTTCTCCCAGCACGTTGACAGAGAAATCATCTGCGTCACTGAAGATTGGTTCAGGTCCTGTATCTTCCTTACTCTTTTTGTTATTGTCTATTGATTGTCTTCTTGGTAAATCCCTGTATTCTGAATCGCTGCTATCAAAATCAGCACCCCCCAGATTGTCCTCAAAAGAGTCACAATCATTTTGACACAGCTGCGCATGTTGGTCATTTCTACTTTGCTCAGAATGCTCGCCACCTTTAAAACTGAACTCACTTTCCGTGGTGCTCTCAGTCTGGCTGTGATTCTCCAGGTTTTCTTTCACTGTGGACACCAGATCTGAGATCAGTACTTTCAGACTGGACAGGTTTGACTCAAGCTGGTCTATGTGCTCTGAGCTCTTGGCTAAAGCACCTGGAACCATCAGATTCACAGTGGAGGGAACTGCTGTGTGGCTGTTTTGATGTCCCAGGTTTCTTTCGAGCTCATCAGTTTGGTCTTCATGCAAGAGAGTATTGACCACAACTTTCTTCTTTGAGGTCTGTGCCCCGTCAACGGGTTCTCCATTTTTATTAGTTACTCTGCATTTGGAACAAACTGGACTCGTACAGAAATGAGGGGCTGGGATTGTGTAACTTTTCCTTACTCTTGGAAAAATATATCCGGGACAGAGGTTACTCTGCTCAGTGGGCAAGTAAAAGGCTTCCTGGACTGGGGAGACTTCTTTTGCCACAGGTTGTTGCTGGATGATGGCGCTGATTTGCTTAGGCTCTGTTAAAACCTCTTGTGAACTGTTTAGCTTATTATTTTTGAAAGTTATTTCTTCTTCCTCAACTCTAGTAATTTCCTTAGTATTAATATCTCCTGTTAAATGTTTGCTTTCAGATTTGACATCAGTTATTTTCCCAGTGAAGTCACTCTCAATCATTCTTGTCTTCTTCTCCTCTGGAGTCACAGTCACCTTACAGGGGGACTCCTCATTCTCCTTATCGGAGAGGCTCTGATCCTCTGGCCTTGTTTTTGGCTCTTGATTCCTCTTCTGAACTTTAGTGTTTTTGGCTTGGTTCCTAAGCATCCGCTGGTGCCGACGATACTCCTGAGATTTCTTCAGCAAGGCCTGGAGGCTCGTATGATATGGCTCCTCAGATGGTTTTGCTTCATCTACACTACTGTCTGCTGGTTCTGTGGGTTCATGCTCGGTATGTAGTTGTGCTGCTGGATTGCAATGAGTGCTTAATGTGTCAGATAATTCTGGATTATCTGAAAAGCCACTGTTTTCTAATAAAGAAACTGGGTCCTCACTTCTGTCCAAAATGTGATCTCTGTCCAGGTCATGTTTTCCAGTCGACTGAACGTCATCTCCACTCTCTGTGCTCTCCAGAAGACTGCTTTCAGATGTTTCTGCTGTTAAACTGTCACATGTGGCTGAATCATCCTGGAATGAGATGCAACAAATGTCTTGTTCTGCAATGAAGTTATTACAAAGGGATAACTCCAGTCCACTCCTCTCTAGTTCCTCTCCATCTATGGGAGGGTGGCTAATAATTTCTGGCATCTTGGTGATTGTGTTTGAGGTGCTTTGAAGGAAAAAGCCATCCATACTATAGGCTCCCTCTGAGGAGCTAAAGCCACAGATCCCGCTCCCTGCATCAATCATTCCGGACACAAAGACAGTGTTTTCGACATTTTCAAAGGTCACGTAACCTGAGGATACTGACTCGTGAATCGCACCATTAGGAGAACTTGGCTGCGGTCCCTGTTGGCTGTCATGTTGGTCAGCAAGGCAACTTTCATTGTAACTTCCCTGAGGTGTCACGTTGGAAATGAGAAAGGCACTAGACACTGTTGATGCCAACCGAGGAGGAGAAAGCCCATCCTCTCTTTTCCTTACAACGGGTGGCGAGAGCGACGGACTATCCTTTGTTGTTTCATTGAAAAAATGACTCTGTGAAGCTGATCCACCACTGGTGTTCTGGGAATATGAAGATCTGATGTTAATCTCTGACTCCTGAAGCAACTCCTCCATTGTTGGTGTCGTCCTCAGCTGCAATTAATGAGAGAAATGAAAGAAAATAACGCCTGATGATTATTCTACTCATTCAAACTAACTGCAGATATGTGACAACACAACATATAGAATATAAGCACATTTCAGGATTGCAGAGGGGACAGCAGTTACCTGAACACTGTGTAGAATAGATTGCACGTAGGCCATTCTTGGATGAGCCTTCAACTTCCTGTGGCCAGCAGCTTTCTTTGCTGCATCTCTGTGTCGCTGCATCTCCGCTCTCTGCTCTCCCGAGAGCTGTAATCATCAGGAAGAAGACATGGGATGTCGTGAATATTACAGACACAGGCTGCAACTAAGGATTACTTTCAGGATCAGAGTTATTGTTTGGTCTATAAAACTATCAGTTAAACCCTGTGTATCTCTGTGCATTACATTTTATCACACATGACTAATGTCGTACTCGTCATTGTTCTCTGTATCACTCGGCTTAATGGACATCCTTACAGTCAAGACGTCATCGCATGTTATCCATTTACAGAGCTCTACTGTTGAAACTTACTAACCTCACTTTTAGCACACAATCCAGTACCTACATCACCTTATATATCCCCTCAATCACATCCATGTTGCCAGAACTGGGGTCAGGTATTACGGACCTTTCAAATGTAACAAGCTGTAATCTGACCTATAACTGCAAGCTTACATTTCCCTAAGGTGCTTTTAAATCTTAGTTATGTCTTTTCACGAATCTTGAAATGGATTTATGTAAGTCCTGGTTGTGTTGACTGTATTTGCTGATTGTGAATGTCTCCTGTTCTCGAGTCTCTCTTATAACAGAGACTAAATGAGAATGCCTGATTAACTAAAAACAAAATGTCCAGAAATTGGGATAATTGCACATAACAAATCCCCAGAGACCTGGAAGACTTATTCAAATGGATTATTTTGTCCAACCAATCCAAACATGTTCAATTTACAATTCATGAACACGGCTGACCTGACATCAGACGAGCCACAGTGATGTGGGACCCAGTTCATATCAACGTTACACAATGGCAGAGCATGATCAGTGATGGCCCACCGTTACAGTTTTACTTCGTCTTGATATTTAAGTATAAAACCCTCAATCGTGATGTTTCTATTCCAGGATCAGAGCTCATACCAGAGGAGGAAGGATGGGTCGTCCATGGACACGGATGAGAGATGATGCAGGTGAAGGTCTGCTGTGTTCCTCCTCCTCCTCCTCCTCCTCACTTCTCCTCAGACGGGAGAAACGACGCTGCACGAACTTGTCGTAGTCCTCCATGAGGTTCATCAGGATACAGTGGTAGTAACGTCAGGTTCACGTTATTGTGTTGTCTTCGCTAACGTTAGCTGCCGAGATGTAACAACAGCTAGCTAACCCACATAACTAAAGCTGAGCTGGTGAGCGTTTAATACCGAAACAGGTAAAGTCGAAACATACTAAAGGCGTAAGAGAACAAAAGTAAACATACGTACAGCAGCCCCACCGTATTATTTTAGTTGTAAAAGCAGCAGGAGACAGACTAGCATGCTAACAAACAGCGGTGCGGAATGATTCAGTAAGTACAAGCTCAAATCGTGGCAGCAGTAGCTCGTAGAGGCACTTCCGGTGTCAACAGAAACTGCCACTGATATGTAAAGGCGGCTGCCTCTGATGTTACACTGTTAACAGGCAGCTGCCTCTGATGTTACACTGTTAACAGGCAGTTGCCTCTGATGTTACACTGTTAACAGGCAGCTGCCTCTGATGTTACACTGTTAACAGGCAGTTGCCTCTGATGTTACACTGTTAACAGGCAGCTGCCTCTGATGTTACACTGTTAACAGGCAGAAGCCTCTGTTGCCACAGAGCTGGTGGCGGCTGCCTTCTACTGCTGCAATTAACTGCTTCATCTACTTTTGTCAAGATGACAGCAAAATTACATTACATTACTCATTTGGCAGACGCTTTTATCCAAAGCGACTTACAACTAGTGCATTCAATTAGTGCACCCCATTTAGGTGTTCAGTATCTTGCCCAAGGACACTTTGGCATGCAGGTGGGGAAGACTGATCGAACCACCGACTGTCTGGTTGGAAGACAACTCTACCCCTCAGCCATAGCCCCCACAAAAAAAATCATCTGCTTCACTGAAGATTTGTTCAGGTCCTGTATCTTCCTTACTCTTTTTGTTATTGTTTATTGATTGTCTTCTTGGTAAATCCCTGTATTCTGTATCGCTGTTATCAAAATCAGCACCCCCCAGATTGTCCTCAAAAGAGTCACAAGCATTTTCACACAGCTGCACATGTTGGTAATTTCTACTTTGCTAAGGATGCTCGAGACCTTTAAAACTGAAATCACTTTCTGTGCTGCTCTCTGACTGGCTCTGATTCTCCAGCTTTTCTTTCACTGTGGACTCAAGATCTGAGATCAGTACTTTCAGACTGGACAGGTTTGACTCAAGCTGGTCTATGTGATCTGAGGTGTTGACGAAAGCACCTGTTACATCACTTTGGTCTTCATGGAAGAAAGTATTGACCACGCTTTTCCCCTTTGAGGTCTCTGCCACATCAACAGGTTCTCCATCTAGACAAAGAGTGCTTTTGATGATAGACATTCAAAATGTCTAAATAATCGCCTATTTTTTTATGTTTGAGTAATTTGTGCAAATGCAGATCATATTAACTAAATTAAAGCATTCAATTATAGCATTGTCTATTGTAATGACATATTGTGTCAGTGAAGGTAAATGTTAATAATGGAACCTTAAAAAGGGCGACAGAGCTGCAATAACGGACACAAACATCAGGTTTTACATGTGTTAAAGATAGCAAAGGTATTGTAGTAAGGACTGGGTTAAAAGGACTTTAATATTACGTTAAGTTTACAAGGCACGGACATTAATTGGCTTATGATACATTAATAACAGCTTCTCACAATCATCATTTCAGACAGAGGAGAAAAGTCATAGCAAATTTTAGTATTTTATGTAACTCATTGAAAAGAAAGCAGGGTTCCAGTTTCAGTCATTAAGCATCATGTTCCATTGACATCACTGTTCTACCACACACCTGGCAGCAGTGTGATTTCAAGTTTCAGTTCAATGACACAAAACATAGGCAAAGCATTAACAGCATTTAAGCAGAATCGGTACTAATATGCCAAAGACATCAGCCATATAAATGAGCATGTTTCACAAAACAAGTGGAGAAATACAGATCAATTATTCTTGGTGCCCAGAACAGTAACAGGCTGATAAACATTCATAAACTAAGTATAAATCTCAGGGAATAAGTCACAAACAGCGGTAGTTGCCCTCAAAACGGGGCGACAGCGGTGGCAACTGTCCCCAAACCACTGTGGCAACTGACAGCTGCCGCAGCAGCTGTCTTTACAACTGCCACCGGAAGTGCCTCTACGAGCTGCCGCTGCCACGATTTGAGCTTCTGTATCTCGGTGGATGAGTGTTTACATTTTTACCCGCGTCTTCTCCCGGGGCAACTGACAAGAGACAGTTGGATCCGCTGTCACAAAACCCGGAGTGGATTTACAGCATTTACTACACATTTAAACAACGGATATACACATTTCAAACCGAAAACACAACTTTAAGTCAAATGTATTAAATAACATTAAGCAAAGGCACATACAGGCTCTTTTTTGTCAACAATGTTCGAGCAAAGCTTGTATCAATATGGGATTAAATTTAGCTCTGCTCCGTGTTTTTGTGTTATCCCGACCGGATTGAGATAAAGGGAGCTCAGGATAACTTGACACTGCCCCCTACAAGCCTGGCGGGCTAAACAAGGGCATGAACAATACTGGAAATACATTTATATATTTATTTGAGATATTTGTTGGTTGACGTATCAAAACACATCATAGCCTTTGTTCAGTTTGAATCAAATCCTGGACTTCGAGTTTGCAACAAAACGCTAAACGTTAAGGTTTTAGTTTAATGCCAATATATATCTATATTTATATAGATTTATATTTTCAATAGTATGTTCAATAAGAGCACTGCACAACAATAGACCAATAGACAGCAGTTATGTTGAGTTGTCACAGCAGGAAAAGTGCTGGTGAAACCAACAACATTAATGATAACTCTGTGAAAAATATCTGTAAGGTGTCATACTTCTGAATTGTGACACAAATACACAAATATTCATAGTTCTACCATGTAGGCATCACAAATATGTAAAATACATTTTCAAATATTCCATCATCCAATATTGTTTGTCTTCTTTTTTAAATTTTTTTTCAATTAAAATGTTGTTTCGTTGAATGTGACTGATTAAAATCAGTAAATGACTAACTGAAGCTATGGAAGTTTGTGACATTGATTGAGTGAACATGATACATGTAGGATGTAATGTATGTAGCCTCCCCCTACCTTTTCCCTACTGTAGTGTTATAAGACTGGGTTGGGTTGCTATACTCGGGTTGGGTTGAGGTTTTTTTCATGATAAAAAAGAAAGAACGTCTAGGATAATAACAATAATTAAGACATACAACATATGTGGCTTTCTTTTTTAGCCAGATTTACAGCAAGTTGCTGTATGATTATAAAATGCACCTTATATATGCTTAGAATACTCAAATTATATTTTAAGTTCACCATCATGTTAATAATAGCTGTCAAAAACTACTCTTCCTGTATTTCTGACTTGCACAAGACACAGTAGAGCTGTTTCATTTTAAAACATGTTTATTGGTCATATACAAAATAAAGTAAGCTGTTTATCAACAAACATACAGTATATACATCAATAAATTAAAAGATGCATCAGACCGATGATGAAACGGTTAATTTCATGATTACCAGTACCTTGTCATCATCACTTACATATCTACAAATTCAAAAAAAAGTACAATAATTTAGTCGAAGATAAATACTTACAAAGACCGTCACATTTTAAGTATTTTCCCATAGAAAGTACTGTCGTAGAATAATTTATTACACCCCATACAGAAATATTACAAAACACAGAATCTTCCTATAACAAGGGCTTTTCTGAACAGGCTACGCCATATTCACACAAACTCACTACTTTTCTATAGCTTTAAACCGACCGTTATATACTTTTAGAAAAACACAAATATATTCCAGCTCCCCGGAGCAACCTGGCCGAATGCTCACCTCAATAAGAGAAAAAGAAGAATATGATGTGATATCTGGGTAAGATTTTATGTTAGAGGTCGGGACAATAGATGAGGGCAGGGGCAGCAGAAGGGGCTGACAAATCAAATCCTTTGCCTCATTCACACTCAACAACCTGCATCATAGCGGGGTTAAAGGACCTTTAGAGCCCGGTGGTGTGATTCACTACACAGAAAACAACCGGATGACTTCATACTGATCGGCCGCACAGCAAGATAAGGAGTTAATGATTTGCATCTTCCAGAGGATTTGGGTGTTTTTGAAGAAGCACTCGCTCCAGTTCATTTGCAGACACTTTGTAAAAAAGGGATGGGATAAGTGGGGTGGGAAGTGGGTAAGTGAGTTTTATCAGATGTTTCTCCACCGCTCCTCTCTGCCGCTGTAAAATATTTATGGTTGTGGTTTAGGAGTGGTTGCTTGGGTTTGTGATGAAATGGTCTTTTCATAAGGAGGGTATGACCTCTGTTCAGGCAGCGGAAAGAAAATAAGGCCAGCGTGTCTTACAAGCTCATAAACTCTGTTATGATAAGCCACCAAAGCTAACCCCTGTGTGATCACTATATGTCCCTGCTGTCATCTCCTCATGTTTGCTGAGTGAAAATTAGGATTAAACTTCTGCAAGTGTTTAGAGACCCAACACACTAAATCCACAAGATACTTAAATCTGGAAGACAAAAATAACGACATTATTAAGTTGGACTGGAGGCATTGCATGACAGCTACAGTATATTTTTGCATCCTGTTTTCTTCTCAGTTGGCAAAATTTTTTTTTGATGATTTCATGTTTTTCACAGTTAAGAGACGGTAAATAGTAAAAAAAAAAGATAAGCCACAACACATAAGCGAGATTTAAACAGAGACAAACTGGCGCTGGTATTTATAACCGAGTATAAAATGCAAAACACTCTGTATATAAGCGTTTTAACCTTGTCACATCAAACTGTACCTGCGATTATAAGACAGACAACTTGACACAACGACTACGATAGCATCACTGCTCCTGTGTGGCAGGAGTTCTAATTTTGCCCCACACAGTTGGTTGCATAATTAGAGATGTCTATTTAACAGCGGTCACCATGTTGACACAGTACACGTCCTTTTAAAACTAGAGAAGCATCAAAAACACAAAGAGGGGGAAACATATCTCGTGACAGCACGTACAGTTTGACAAAGCACCTGTAGGTTTCATGTTTTGCATTGAGTTGTTACAAACCTAAACATCAAGTGTCTTCGTATTTTATACAACACACCACAGCCCTACCAGGATTTGCTGGTTAAAAAAAACAACTGGATAACATCATTCAACAAGCAAATGTAAAGACAGACGGGAGGCCAGAGGGACAGAAATAAAGAATATATGAAAGAAAAAAAAAAAACAGGGTAAACCTTTTCAAATATAAATAAATCCATGAATACAATGGGTGCGATACCTACTGTGTAGTCCTGTGATAAGACATTTGAAATAAATGTATTTGAAATTTTCATTTGACATTTGTAGTTCTCTGGTTTTACGCTCAACTGAACATGCAAATGGTTATCAGTGGAACGATTATGGAGAAATAACATTATTAAAATCTCAAACCCGTTCCCTTCCTTCAGTGCTCAGTGTTCACCTGTTTGAATCCCATTTCCTGTTAATGTACTGTACAGATGAGGACACAATTTACTAATCTTAATAACTGCACAGCAGTAGGCTCCATAATCCTTTTTCTTCACAGTGGAAAAGTAGCGGTTCAGGTAAAAAGGCTGCATGGATGTTATGTTTTTTATGACATTGTAAATTGCTTCTAGTACAGTAAATGACTCAATTTAAATCTGGGTTCCTTCGTTAAAAAAACGTTTTTTGAGGCAATCATACTTCATGATGGTAAACCTCACTCTTTCACAGGTTAAATGGCAGAATAGATTTTCTTCGCTTCATAAAACACTTAATATAATAACAAATCTTATTTCACTTCCCTGACACGTAACAACAGTTCAAAAGCAAACAAAACAAGAACAACAATAAATATCGATAACTATATAAATGTACACAGCAAAAACAAATACCTTGATCACACACTACAAAAAACTACTTAGTGAAAGAGAAGGGGTGATGCACAGACTCAATGTTCAACATGTCTGTTATCAGATATCCTGAATACACATGTTCTGAACCTTGTGAGGTAAACCAATTATTGGTCATGTTATCAGCGATAATGAGCGTTGAACACTGCAATAACCAAACCAGCGCCACAAAGGCCTGTCCAGAAACATGGGGGGAAAAAAAGAAATTCCTAAAATGAACAAATAACAGCTTCAGACCACGAGCAGATTAACAACCGATGTAACCCGACTGCAGCGCTGGAGCTGAATAACATGGCCAGGAGGACAAAGATTTCATGATTAGAGTAAAGAGTGCAGTTACCAACGGTGTCATCACCCGCTTCGGCCCGGAAATCAAACAGAGTGAAAGTCTTATCCAAGAAATAGCGAACATCATAGTTACCTCGTCACATACCTACACAGCACACACCACACGCTAGTTCACGGTTACACACACGTGCCTAGTCACTAGAGAAGAAACAAAGCTATTCAGTAGTTAAGCCACTTTTGGTACAATTGCAAAATAGAGAGATACTGTATATCAAACAGATTTCGCTATACCTTTTTTTTTTAAACAGGTCGTTACAAACAATGCAAAGATAATTGTCTTTATAAAACTCCAGACTCTACCGTACATAGACAATGACTTTTTGAGTATAGAACACCACATAGGACTACTTTTATGGCAAAGCTCGTGTGAGATGACAGCTCATTTGTGTGACTGGAAGTTCAGAGAAATACCTTTTTTTTTTTGTTCGTGCTGCACCGTCAGTAATCACATGTTGCTCTTGCAAAATGAGCTCTGTGGTTAAAAGCGAGAGGGATGCAGCATAGACCGTAATCACATTGCTGTAGGCGTAATAACCTAGATTTTATATTCATATTCGTAAACACAAGAACCAATTTACATCAAACAGACATGGGTTCTCCCTAATCACAGAATATAACCTTTCCAAAAAGTGTGCAATAAAATCTAGATAAACATAAGTAAGTAATTGAACTTCCAAATCACATAAATGGCTGTTATCAATATTATTATTAATCCTGATAGCTATTACACAGCTCATATAACAACACATGGCGAATGTCAAATGTTAAATGAGTCCTGATTGGTCAGTATGTCCCAACAAGCACACATATAAGCAACCACCTCCCCTCAATCTCCACCGTCCTTCCCCAGTTTCTCATGTCCTCTTGACTTCTTCTTGATGCATATCATTAGGAGACCAAGGCACTGCCCGTCTAAATGTCCCACTATTCTGAGAGGAAATCATCTTCATCTTAGTTCGGCTTCAACAACCATTTTCCTGCAAACTCTTACAAACTGAGACTTGTAATACCATCATCGCCCTCTTTCTACAGTATGTTGCTTTTTCATATTTTTTTGGTAAATATCTATTGTCTTTTCTCTCCTCTTTCAATTAAATCCAGGAAGTACTGTACGTAAACCAGTCGGAAATTCTAATAAAATGGAAGGACAGAGAAATAACAGAGATAAAAGAGAGAGCGAGAGAAAGAGAGTCGGACATATAGAAAGTGAAGAGACCGTAGAAAAAATACAGCTAACTAGATATAGCGATACCAAAACGAACACGCGTCACAGAATTTCACAGAATTCCTGATATATAACAATTCACACACAGAGAATACACTTTGGACCTCATGTGAATGACAACACAGTACAAAAACAGTAGAAATACAGTTACCACCATTGTGTAATATATATTTTTCTATAGTACTTATTCTGAAAAAGTTCTTGGCTAGGTAGAGCAAGATGGAACGTCTCTGCAGCCACTGAAATCAGCAGGTCACACGAAATCTTGTGTTTTCTTTTGGAGGTCAGGGAACATGTGGTTTTAGAATATGTTTGTTTGTGTAGCTGATTTAAATCTCGTATTAAGATCTAGTGTGCAAATGTGTGACAGGATGATTCTGCATTTACAGATATTTAGATCCACCACCAGTAAAACCTGACACTGAACATTTACATGGTTTAAATGGAAGATGAAGAAAAATTGCATGATTTTTCCAAAGAAATTGGGCCTTTTTGTTTTTTTCCCACATTAAATTCTCAGATTCCCTGACTGTACCAGGTTTTCAGTGACCATAGGAACCCTGTCTATCTGTGCTGTGCTAAATTATCATTCGCCGACCAAGGCCCTTGCATCTGTGTAGTCTCAATAACCGTCCTCTGCCTCCATCCTTTCCTTCATCTGCACTGATCTGAGACAGGTGACAGAAACGTGCTGAGGCGAAGTGATGGAGATTGCCCAGCTGTTTTGGAGTCAATGCAGGGGGAGGAGAGGGGGACGACGGAGAAGAAGAATTACTGTGATGCAGCTGAACTCCTTCCTGATACACCCTCATCTATCTTCCCCTCCCTCAAGACCGTGCATCTGTTTTTGACTTTACTATTGTAATTACACTCGTCGCTGTTGCCACCTTCCCCGGTATGAGCGGACCGATGACTGATGACGCCAACCCTCCTCCGCCCCCTCCGGCCCTGACCCCGACCCCGACATTAGGGCTCCGTGCCACAGTCCTTGCGAAGGTCTGCAAGGCCTCGTACTTGGACCTCAGAGCGTCCAGCTCAACGCGCATGGAAGCATTCTCGTTGGCCAGTTTGTCCACCTCCTGCTGCAGCTGGTCCTTCTGCTTCTCCAACTGCTCCTTCTGGGTGACCCGCTTCACCCGGCAGCTGGCGGCGTAGCCCCGGTTCTTCAGGGTGCGTCGCCGCTGTTTCAGCTGCAGGATCTCCTCTTTGGTGAGACCCCGGAGGTGCTGGTTCAGCTCCCGCACCGACATGGTCACCAGCTCATCGTCTGTGAGGCTGGTGCCATTCTCCCCCGGCTCACGCTTCACCTGGAGGAAACAGGGAGGATGAGTGAGAAAAACAGGGCAACATATCAGAAACAGATGCTTCAGTTTTAAATGTGCACTCTCTTACCTTCAAGGCTTTATTTCCTTTGTTAGTCGTCGTCATGCCACAATTACCTTGCTGTTCTGAACAGACCTGCGGAGAAGCAGGAAGAGTACAGAACATAAGCAGAGAAAAATGACAAAGAAAGACCCTCCTTTGTTTTACGCACAGTTCTTTACAAAAATCAATATAAACCTATTAATTAGAGATCAGTCTGCTGATAAGAGACTCTAGTGAGAGCATGGTACAGTGTTATGCATCAGTATAGTTAGTTGTGTATCAGAGTGTCTCAGTGAAAGTGATTCAAACATTTCTTAGAATTTCCCTGACGTCCTGTTTCCTGGTGGTTACACAGACAGTGCCCACCACCTTTGTGTTGTTGCACTCTTATTGGCTGGCTTCAGACCAATAGTAATGAAATGAGCGTGAAAGGAGGAAGTGGTAAATCTGTGGGATGAACTCCAGGGGAAAACCAACTGTTAGACTTGACACGCACGTGCACGCACGCACGCACACACACACACACACACACACACACACACACACACACACACACACACACACACACACACACACACACACACACACACACACACACACACACACACACCTCACACCTCACAAGAGACTGCTGCAAAGAGACTGGTGAACAGTGGGAAGACAGACACAGACACCAACTAGTGATAAAAAATTAATACTCCACAATGAGCACAGCAGATAAAACGATGCACCAACGTGTTAACAAGGAACAAAAGGACTGACAGAGTCAACAAAGAGGGAGCGTGGTGCAAAAGTGCGAAAGATGAGATCAGTCCTGAGAGCACACAGCTCCACGAGCTCCACGAGCATCTCAAAGAGACGCTTTGTGTGGTGGTGCATTGGTCTGGCTCTCATCTCTCAGACCTGTGTGTGTGTTCGATAAAGGGCGGCTATTGTTGCTGCTGCTGAGCGATCATCATGCGACCAGTCATGATGACTCAGCAGATTCCTCCTTTCACCCCCCACACCCCTCCTCCTGCCATGCAAATTTCTGCTCTCCTCTGTCACTTTTTATCCCCCTCCCTTTCTTTTTCTTTTACTCCCCTCATAACTGTCTAACTATCCTACAAATGTGACAGTGTGCTCAAAAGATAGATGGAGGCAATGGATTGACAGTTAAATGCGGTTGTAGTCAAAACATTTAAGACCTGCCTCACCTGATACTGCTGAATCAGTGTTTATACTCCCCTGTGTTTTTCATAAAAGGACAAGTTAAAAAATAACTAAGAGACAGATTTGGGATAAAGTTATAGTCCTTTAAACATTTACAAGTTTTGTGATTTGAAAAAGCTCCTTGTTTGAGGAAGTGGTGACACTGAAGTGGCGACGCGTCTTGTTCATTCTTATTCTTTTCTGCTAAAGGACACATGCCAGTGAGCCTCCCCCACAATGCACCTCTGTATGTCTGTGAGGCTGCGTGAATGTGTGTGTGTCCAACAGTTATAAATAGCTGTGGGTCAAAGCAAAATGTACCGACAAGCACATACAAGTAATCATACATCCACACAGCACACGTGAAGAGCACAGCAACTTAAAAATTCTGACGTTGACTTGGTGAAAAGATGAAGAGTATGGGAAATCAGCATTGCTACACTTGCTTTGATAAACCAACCGCACTGCTTCCTTCAGAACGTTTAGTTTCAGTACTTCATAGGTCAATAATAAATGCTCTTTCATTAAACTGTGTACATAAAGAGCTTCTTGTAAATACTCGTGAACCACTGTGCTCTCTTGTTTTGTTTGGATGCAGCCTCCCACAGCTGGAGGTGCATCATCGCACAATAGACGGATCAGAGAGAATCAAGTGAGGGTGGCTGCTGTGGGTGGGGGTGGAGAAGAGAGGAGGTGGTGGTGGTGGGGGGGGGGGGGCAGAGAAAAAAAACAGAGGGGGCAAAAGGAGGTTGTTATCCTTCCAGGCACTGGTTTATTTCCCCAGTGCCACCCCCAACCCCCCATCTGCATACAAACAAAAAGCATGACGGCAAACACAAACACACACACACACACACTCCCCCTGCCACCGTGCCAGTGGGGCACGATAAAACACACACGCAACACGGTTGACTGCAAGTCCGCAAATGTTTAAAGGGCTCAGACAATGCGTGATACATGCAGAAATGGAATGCATATTAGGGATTTTGTTTTCTTAGATAAAGACAGCTGACAAACAGAATTATTGCTGGTGCACAAACGGTGATGCAGCTCCTCTTTACTCTGCAAATGGTTCAGTGTCTGTGGTTTGTAGTACATTTGTTAAATGAACGTGAGAAAACTGCAGACAACAGGATGTACCAGATTTGGTTGTAATCAACGTAACTGGATGTGACAATAAGTGAAACCAGTTATCATGATCACTTAAGAAAAAGATGATATTGGTATATTGCTTTTCTCTTTTAAAAAAAAGTTTAATTGTCTTTTTAAAACCGCTATTTAAACAATGTATTACTGTTGTTGTTGTTATTATTTATTATTGAGAAGAAATGCTTAATAATAACATTATTAATTAATTTACCAGCTGAATATACCGTAGTACTGCAATCTCTCCATGTTACCTGTTTGTCCCCGAAATATCACTTGTCCAACAAGACTAGCACTTAGTACAGCACACACCTCCACCAAGGCCCAATAGTCTCCTTAAATTCAAACAAGCTGAACCAAATTTCACAAACTCATAGATATCAGTTCCTAAAATATGCCTGTCTTTCTTCATCGAGATCCATCCAATTTTCTTACAGAGGAAATCTGTGAAAATTTTAAAAACTGCCTATTTGCAACACTAAATGTCTGCACCCTGATCGCGATCCACACCACACTTTCTAACTTGACCCATACCACATCCTTCCACCAAGTTGTGTTTGTGTAATTTGGCTAACAAAAAAACTAACCAACCAACAAACAGACAGGGGTGAAAACACAACTTGCCAGAGGTATTAAATGCCTTAACACCAATTTATTATAAATCTACTGATTAATGATTTACCTGTAAATTGTCTGAAAATTATTACATTTACCCATCGCTATTTGTCAGAGCCTAATGTGACATCTTCAAATTGCTTCTTTTGTCCAACCAACTGTCAAAAACCCAAGGATATTAAGTATGTCAAAGTTTTGTTTTAGAATCTGGAAACCTCAGTTTTGCTCAATGCAATTAGGGTTATCGGGTTTTCAAAGTTTGAGACTGTGGTCCTAAACTCGAGTCCTCCTTACTCCACTATATAGTTTACTTGCTTAGTGTCACTCATGTTCTGGATGCCGATATGATCATGATTATGCTTTTTGATCGACACTCCACATTTGAGCAAAGAGAGCCTAACGTTGCTGTTTGACATGACTTCAGGCTATAAAGTCCTGTCCTAAGACATTTATATGTTTCTGACTCTAAAACAGTAAAAATCCCTGAAACTACTGTATCAACAACAACAATCTCTTTCACCAGATCACACATATTTAAGTCATTATAATATTTTTTACGTTAATTTCAGGCCAGTTCAGGCCATGTGTAGGTCACCCAGGTTAAGGATCATCTGCTGAGCAAAGGTATCGCCATTTATCATGGGCATACACACACACATACACCCTCCCAGTGCCAGAGGTGTCCTTCCCATAATGCTTGCAGGGTGGTCGCTGCAGTGTGGTCAATGCCACAGCCACTGTTGCTACAACAGACAGCTTTTTTGCTGTGGCAGGCAGTATTTTTATGGAGCAACCGAAAGAACGCTGACGACTCAGGAGCAGAGATGCTTACGGTTACAGTGGAGAAACAACACTCACAAACACGGAGAGGATGGGACACGGGGACAGGGATGGAAGGAGAGGTGAGAGGCAGTGGAGATGAATAAAATATGGATGGAAGAGGAGAAAAGAAAGAGAGGAGGGCGAGGAGTTGGTGAGATAGCAAGGTGAAGAACAACTAGGTAAGAGGAAGGGGTGGAGGGGGAGCCGGCGGTGGTGGTGGTGGTGGTGAGGGAGGACTGAAAGAATGCTGACGTCTCCAGAGCTGATTAGCGTTACAGCAGAGACATCACACCCACAGCCCAGAAAAATGCTGAGTATGTAGGGAGAACGGGGCGGGGAGTGCAAATGACAAGGGAGGAAGAAGAGAAGAAAAGAGAGGCAAGTGAGTAGGGGGAAGAGGAGGAGGAGAGAGGTGAGGAAGGAGGGAGGAACACTGATGAGGAAGAACAGGAGGGAGAGGAGGGGGGCAGAGACAGAGGAGGAAGAGGGGGTGGGAAAGTGTTTGGGTGAAAATGCATCCTCAACACATTTGTAAGAGCTTAGCTTGTGTGTCTGTATGTGTGTGCGAGCGTGGAGGGGGCTGGTGGATGGAGGAATGGATGGAGGGGGATTGGGGTTGAAAAAAAAAAAGCCTGAACTCAGCAACGACCAGGACTAAAACCTCCAATTAGAAAAGTTCTGAAGCTGATCCAGTGTAATGAAACTACTGCTGACCATCTCTCTCTCTCTCCCCCGCAACCTTCTGCTCCGTGTCTCTCTCTTTCTCACACAAACACAAACACACACACACACAAGCTTCACATCCTGTCATGTTGATAAATCAAGTCCTGAAGAAGGGATGAAAACGAGAGTAATGGCAAGGCGGAGGGTGAACACAGAGATCATGGGGTTTATAAAGATAGATTAAAGAGCACAAGAAACAACACAAGTCATATAGCAGACTTTTTCTTCACCTGTGTGTGCAGACAAACAGGATGATGAAATCTGTGTGTGTGTGTGTGTGTGTGTGTGTGTGTGTGTGTGTGTGTGGCTGGCCCTCAGACAGAGCTCTAATTAATCTTGTTTGAGAGAACCTATTGCTCTGGCCACTGTCGCCACAGAGAGAGGAATTTCTTAGAAAGAGACTTCCTACTTAAAAGCTGGTGGCATGCTGCACCGGACGCACACACACACACACACACACACACACACACACACACACACACACACACACACACACACACACACACACACACACACACACACACACACACACACAGGAAAATAAATAGCCAGATTAGGCGCTACAAAAGCAACCTGGGGGCTGGTGTGTGTCTGTACACGAGCATAAGAAGGCCAGCGTACAGAGAACGATCAACAATAGATTGTACGAGTCACAAGTCATTCGTGATGCAAGTCTGTCTTTATTGAATAATCCGACCATAACAACTGACTTAACTGCGCCTCCTCCCTCAGGCAACTCTCTGAGCAATAATGGAGAGCACAAAGGATGGCAGCAGCAGAGTGAGGCAGTGAAGCCACACAGCAGGACACAGTGCGAACTTGATGGAGAGGCAAAAAGAGATCAAAATATAAGGAGTGTGAGTTAAAACCTCAGAGCCCCACAGAACTGAGCTCCTGGTTGGCTGTCCACCCTTCATGTCTTTGTTAAAAAAAAAAAAGAAGATGGAGCAGTGCTCAAACTCATTGATCTACTGAGGGCCCAGGGTGCTGAGGGAGTTGGTAAATAATTAAAGATGAGCACTGTGTGGAGGCTCATTGAGAATTAGGAATCAGATCAGCGATAATGGCAACCTGTGTCTGCAAGGGGGAGACGTACAGTCACAGCAGAGATACAGGACCATGGAGAGAGGGCGAGGACGTGAGGGGGGAGAAAACACACCTGTTCAAGCTCTGTGTGTGTGTGTCTGTGTGGAGAGAGAGAAGGAAGCTATTAACTGGGAGGTATGCAGAGCGTGAAATAAGCATGATAACACAGACAGAGAGGAGAGGAGGGAAACACAGGGAAAAGTGAAGGAGCAGACTTGCAGGAGAGTCATAGTCTGGCCCCTCATATACAGTATCATAATATATGCAGAGGGACAAGTGATCACTTTCACAGTGTTCCCAGAGTTCAAAAAGGAGATCCTGTGTGTGTGTGTGTGTGTGTGTGTGTGTGTGTGTGTGTGTGTGTGTGTGTGTGTGTGTGTGTGTGTGCTGGTTAAGTGTGCGCGACACCGTGTTTGTGCAAGTGTGTTATTAAAGGTGAGAAAAAGTCCTGGCGTCGACACGTTTTTCCCATTCCAGGTAGTAAGTCGGAGTGTGATGACAAATTTCCCAACACAAGCAAAAAAACTGCACTGTCAGGCAATTGAGCTCTGGCTCCTTTTTTTCTCTGCCCTTTTTGAAGAGGAGGGAAAGCATGTACCGTAGGTTAAGTTTGTTCTCACTTTGTGTGTGTGCGTAGCAAACAGAGGACTGCCAGGGAGACAAAGTTAAACGACACCTTAAACTTTATTTCCCCCCAGACGCAGCACATCCCTCCCTGGTCAGCAGTACTAACCTGAGACAAAGACAAAGGTCCAGTGCAACAGCAAAGTAAGCACTGTGTGACTCTGCAGAGACACTTTCCTCACTATCAGACACACTAGTGAGGACAAATCATCAGATGCTCCTCAGCAAACATTTTGTCAAAAGGAATGCACACAAGGGGGATGTGTTGGGTTTGCAGTGGCCTTTTGCACGGGCACATTGCTTGTGAGACCATTTTAAGGTCACTCATTTTAGATGGTATGACAGGCATGGTGCCCATCTCCCCCCATACACACACACACACAGCATGACCCTGCAATGTAACGCAGATCAAAAACTCTTCTAGTGTTATATGTAAATACAGATGCCTTACATTTACATAGTATGTTTATGTGGAACTTTTCTTATTAGTTGTGCTCCAGACATAAAGTTTATGCTGATGAAAGGGCATTTAAATGTTTTGTATGTAAATAGAATTAACTGATTCCACCTTCTAAAATTTGGTGAATATTTATTTTTCTTTGTCTGTTATGAGAGAGAATCTGTTTGTGCTCTACCACTCTAAAAACCACAGATTTGCCAAAAACGAAACTAATCTTCATCTAAATTGTCAACAAAGACAGACATGTTAATGGTAAATAAATATCCTCTTTTTGCATATGTTAAAAAAGCATCAGAGACAGTCAACATGCAGTGTTACACAACAAAATCCAATCAGGTGTCATGTTTAAAAATGGTTAAAGAGTCCAACCTGTTGCCATTTATATGTCTATATATGTTTAGTTTCTAAATTAGACTTTCATGTAAACAGAGAAATTCAAAACTCGAAAACAAACACTGCACGGAAGTGATTTCATGCCACAGGTGAAGTCAAAGAGCTGGTGTTACACTTGAGGCCCACTCTTATCTTTGTTCCCCCTCGTTACCACTTGGCACCACACGTTGGTCTGTGTGTCTGTGTGTGTGCATGTGTGTGTTTTATTTAAAAGGTTCAGAAACTCATACCGCAATTCTGGGATCGTCACACTGCAGCTAAAAAATGCGGCAAGTTTGCGCATATAGATGATGCAACTGGTAGACAACCGCTGGTGTGGATGCTCCTGTTACCAGGGCCTTGCATCTCCACAGCTACACGCCATTCTCAATATCTTAACATTGCACGCACACAAAAAAAATCATCGCTATGGGTTAGAGTGTGTGTGTGTGGGAATGAGTAGTGTCCTCTAACTGGAGCCTTCTCAAACAGGTCCAAAATAAACCCACTGGTCCTCTGAGGAACACAAGGATTTGACTGAAAGAGAACCGATCACATTGATTATCTATACGGACGACCAGCTCGGTATTTCACCACACAACAGCCCTTTAAGGGCGCATGGGCACATTCAGTAATTGGAGCCACTTGAACTAAACTTAAACTTGTTTTTTTCCATTTTCTAATCCCTTTGACTTCTTGTGGCTGTTGCAGTGGGATTTATCTTGATTTCATACATTTTCCGCTTCTCAGGGAGGTTATGTAAATAAGGAGTCAAGACACTTGTGGAGAGGGGGATTCTACACACATAAACACACACGCACACACATACTATCTCAGAATACACAAGGACAAGCAGCACACTCCCACAGAAGTAGAAAAAAAACAGTGGAGCACAGCAATGATTATGCACCAGATCTGCTTACACCATATTTCATCATTACTGTGGAGAAAAAACACTCAACTATTGATCTGCCCCACTGCTTCCTTTTCTCTCCGCCGCTCGCTCTCTCTCTCTCCCTCCCTCCCTCCCTCTGATTCCATCTTTTATTCCTGCTTTTACTTCTCTCTTTTAACTCCTCTCTCGCACTCTGAAATTTGCAAGCATAACAAGACTTTTCTGAAATGGATCCCAGTAGTAAACAAGATCATAAACATGCAGACGGCACTTTGGAGATTATTCCCCAATATTATCTCTCCTACACACACACACACACACACACACACACACACACACACACACACACACACACACACACACACACACACACACACACACACACACACACACACACACACACACACACACACACAGAGACAGGCACGGGAGGTGGACACAATACTGTGAACACCTGTGCAATCTAATGCAATCTACCACCACAACCCTGCAATAAATGCTGCCGCTGTGAAGCATCTTCAGGAGATAGAAAGGATTATGGAGCGACACTACAGGAGCATGTTTCAATGTCATGGTGCATAATTACAAAACGGGATTGATAATTGAAAACCAGCTCAGAATAATAGACTTGAATGAACACCTGACTGATACTTATGGATAATGAATCTTAGTAAGTACATTTTTGCTAACGACTGCAGTGACAGCACCCCAAGTCGGAACTCTCTGCTCACTTCATTCTTTAGTCTTGTTTGATTATTCCTTCATCAGATATTTCCTGGGTTATATCATAATTTTTCTTGTTTTCAAATAAAACCTTGTCATGGTGTGTGTATCAGGACCGAGAATGAAACCCATCCACATGAGTTAGACAATAGAACATTATCAGCGTCACACTGATAGGACGATGGTATTTTCTTGTGGCTAAAAATGCCAAAAAGAGAAAGGTGCTCCAGGAATTACACAGTGCCAGAACACCCCGTCCTGTTTAATAACCATGTCTGGCCCACGTATTTCAAAGGCAACAGCAATAAGTTCTTAGAACAATACACGGAAATATGCATTTAATTATCATTTTAATCAGTAATTAATCTGACTGGGATTTTACCATTTCCTTTGACCCAAGCTGACACTGTTCAAACAGCTTCTTTTGTCTGACCAACTCCCTGAAGTTGCACTAATTAGACTTAAAAAACAAACACTTTATAGATGAAAGCTGTTGCCGTTTGATTCTCCAAACAATCAGTTTATCAACATAAATAATCTCTTTCTTCTTGAATAGACACCTGTTCAATAGCTTCTATCCTATCCATCCTATACCCCAAATGCAGGGAATCAAACAAGGATCCATGAGCACAGAAACACACACACACAGTTTTCTGATGTGGTCAAACAGACTGATGTTACACTCATTACTTCCTCTTGAGGATCGAGACTTCAGATGTGAAATGACGGAAAGGAAACAACTGTCAAGTGCAAAATGTTGAAATGGCCAACTGATAGTAAAATCATCTTCCCATTGCTATGACTACACACACACACACACACACACACACACACACACACACACACACACACACACACACACACACACACACACACTTTTTAACCTTGGTGCTTACTTTGCTTTCTTACTTGCAAACCCTACAGCAACTAGATCTTTATAGGTGTTGTATCTCTTACACTCTTGGCACACACACACACACACATACTCAAACACACGCACACACACAGTCTCTCTCTCTCCCTCACACACACACACACACATACTCAAACACACACACACACACAGTCTCTCTCTCTCCCTCACACACACATACGACACAAGGCAAAAGAAACTAGCTGTGGTAAGTAACAAGTGAAAACGCCATCTGTCAAGCGAGAGCGCATTTGCTTCGCCTCAGCATTTTCAGGGGAATGCCTTGAAGACAAAAAGGTCCTTGTTCTCAATCTCTCCGCAAATCCCATCTCTCATTCTTCCTCCCTCTTCCTTCATCCCCGTTGCTCTGTGCGCTTTGCCGCTCCGCCACCATCAGCAAAGTTGCACACATAAGCATTGGTCAGCGTTCAATTACCATGAACACCAGGGAAGTGGGGAAAGTACTTGACAGAGAAATGCACTTCAAGCACTGATTAAATACTGATACCAAGTATAAAAAGCTTAGCCCATAGGTTGTGTGTGTGTGTGTGTGTGTGTGTGTGTGTGTGTGTGTGTGTGTGTGTGTGTGTGTGTGTGTGGCAATGAGAAAAGGAAATGGGGAGAAATGTGTGTGTGTGAGTGAGAGAGAGAGAGAGTAAGGGGTTGAGGGGTGCTCTTCTCTCCATCTGATACAACTGTTTCATCATTATGACCCTCTATTACAGTACTTGCCAACTTGCTTACTACATACTTTTGATACACTCCGCAGAGTGCTGACTCGAACTAAAGCTGCTGATATGGAGTCATTAGGGGGTGAAGTTTCTGTTTTTCTTGTGCCCACAGAGCTTCCCTATTACTCTTCAGTGTTTAAGAGTTGCAACGCTCATAGGTTACAACCGGGCGAGCACATAATGGCCCGGCTACAGGAGATCAATCAGAGCAGCTTCTGTTGCAGCAGGGCGCTATATAGTTCAATGAGGTGCTTGCTTTTTTTAGCACATGCAGTGGGTCCCTGTGTGGGTTCATGTGCAGTAAGTGTCCAGCATTAACCACAACAGAAAAGTGTCCTTTCCCCCCAGCTGTCATTTGTGTTTGACCAAATTTTGACAAAACACACAAACACTTGTCCCTCTATGGTTGTGAGGTCACTCTTTGGCATAATGCATTCCCTAGCCCCTTACCCTAACCTTAACCATCACAACTAACCCTAACCCAATTTAATCCCTAACCCAAAAATCAAGTCTTAACCCTCAAACAACAACCCTTTGAATTTGTGAGGACCAGCCAAAATGTCCTCACAATGATGGTATTGAACCAAAATTGGCCCTCACACACACACACACACACACACACACACACACACACACACACACACACACACACATGTTAGATCTTGCACACTTACAGATTGGGTTTTAATTAGAAATGAGCATATCAAGGGTAGCAGGTGTCATTGCTTTGTCTGCTTGTGAGGTTTGTTTTATTCTCCACCTCTCTTCTCTCCCCTCTTTTCCACCCCCCCCTCCATTTCTCTCCTACCGGTCGAGGCACATACACTCTATACATTTTCATCTTCGAGTGTGATTGTGATTTGTCCCTATGCAACTGTAACTGAATTGAAACAAGACCCCCAAAGTAAAACAAGAATGGGGGTTGAACAGCTAAATAATTCAGCGCGTGTTATTTATCCCGCCTGCGCGCACACTCTCCCCATGTGCTTTAAATCCCCTGACCGAGGATGAGTGGGATCGAGCTGCACGAACCAAACCTCCACTGAGAAAACCATCTTTTGTTCTTAGCAGTGGTGACAGTTTGAAAAAGCCCACACGAGCTCTGACCCCCCCCGTGCACCGTCACCCCGCCGCTACACGCACATGAACCGGGGCCCATGTTGGTTTGCACCGAGCTCTTCCTTCCCTCGCGCCAGACCTTTGTCCGCCCGCCGCCGCCGCCGCCGGTGCCATGTTGCCATGGCTCCCTCGTGCCTCCGCTCCGCTCCCGCGAACGTTGCGAAATAACGACGTTGTGATGAATCAGCATCTCTGCCGCCGGTGTACAACACAACGAGACACGCCAGGAAATAGACCGGCTCCCTCCGTCTTATAACAAGGGGCTGAATGCGCCGTGTGGCCGTGGAGGGATAGCGACGGTGGAGTGGAGGCCCGGCTGACACAAAGCAAATGTCAACACAGTCCCCAGCAGCAGCCGCCGCGGGACGTGGAGCTGTGTCCGCCGGACTCTCACAACACAATGACAGCTGGGGTGGTCGCTGCTTCTTTCTTTTATCCCCCCCCTCCCCACCACATCACATTTTACTGAACCGAACAAGCAGCGACCAGACTAAAATGTCACCTCAGGAGCAGGAGGGCAGATAAAGCCTGAGTTTAACAAACCAACAGCTGATCGGTCATCTTCTTACCTGCGCGGCGGCGGCGGCGGACACACACACACACACACCGAGAGGCAGGGAAGCGACAGCGGCTCGCGGCAGCTTGTGTCCGCCGCTGCCGCTTCAGCTCCAGCTCCCCGAGCAGACGGAAGCACGGAGCTGCTCTTCCAGGGTTTCCTCTTGAATAAGTTGTGACTCTACGCTCAGGTTCCTACTTTCGCGTCTCTTTCTAGATATTCAGTCAATTAGTCGTCAGAAACCGAGGGAATCCCCGGGAGTAGCGGCGGCACGGAGCGCGCTCGGTCCTCTAATACCGACACATGGCTTCTTTCTTAAGCTTGACAGCCGCACGTAACGTAGCCTACACCCCCTTTGTCTGTGTTGTTATGGAATCTCCGGCTGATAAGTCGGCGGCCGAGCGACCGACCCCGGTGTCGGTAGAGCACGTTCGGGTCCGGATGACGAACCGGGATCGCGATGATTCAGCAGAACCACACCGCGCTGCTGCTGCGGCCGCGGAGACTCGGACTGAACGGGACAGCGCAGCGGCGGCGCACACCGGGGACAAGCGGCAACGTCAACGCGACCGCACTCGGCGGCGGCGGCGGCGGCCGTGCACACTCAGCAAAACAGCGCGTCTTTATTCAGCAGTTTTCTTTTCCTGCAGGAAAATAAATAAGAGTTTTTGCTCCACACAAAGCTGACTCACCCAGAAGTCAAACCGGCGCCGTTCGCCCGCCGCACCTTCGGAGGTTGGGGTTCCGCCGCTTGGTTGGTCGACCCGGGGAAGAGCCGAGGCAGTTGGAGGAATGTTTTTTTCCGCTCACGCCTTCTCGCAGGTCTTTAGATACATCCACTCCTTTATGGTCGGAGGCGCCAGACGTCAAATGATGTTTGGATCACATGGTTTCATTCATGAAGCGGCTACGCAACCCGCATTTAAAGAGACACGAGACGCTACTACTGTGTGATGGACTGTTCCAACAACAACAGCCTGAGAGGAGAAGTGGGACCAGGAGCCAGCCCCACCTCTGTGTGCACATCTCTGAGCCAACACACCAGGCACCGGGTCCCCAGAGAAGGGATCGCACGGGACACGGCTGATGCTGGAAAAAGAATGCTCTCACTGTTACTGAGTAACAATAAACTAAACTTTACATGGCACCAGATTTGACTGCATTTTCCCATCTTGTGTTTTTTTTTTATGAAAATGCACAAATCCCCCAAAAAAGGACAGCATGAATGTGGAAAGACAGACACCAAACAAATAGAAGAACAGATACATTTAATTTGTATCTGCACACATGGACAAGAAATGCACTAAATGTGAAGTACTACACAAGGATTGGTTGATACGTCCAAACAATTATATAAATTGTTGATATCAGTTGACATCAATAGTTATCATGACAAATGTCACATTATTAGTTCCATTAAGTTTACAGACGGATTTTCTCTTCTTTATGGGCAGAGACTCACAAACACGGGATAAAGAGTTATTTATATTTTGAGATTAAATTTACAAATCTGAGGTAGAAATATTATACCTCCTCAATGTGCTTAAACAATAGATAACCGTTCTATCAATACATATTGAACCTTTGTTAAATTGCTGCTGATAAATATGATATTGAGATAAGTGTTGACATTGTTTTATCGCCCTGCCCTGATGTCTGCACACTCACACTTTTCTTTACAGGACCTTTTTTCAAGCTGTTTATCAATACAGAAAACTGACAAGTGGATTTTTATCACTGTCACTTCCCTTAAAAGAACATGAAATGAACATATGAAAAAAATCTCCTGACTCAGCTTCCACAAAACAAACCATCACTTTTAACATTTAAAAAAAAGGTCGAGAAGTTGTAAAGAATTTCAATCTGGAAATTATTTTTTGTTGATTTTGCACTTTTACAGCCAACTCTGTTTTTTAAATTTGGTTATCTGAATGCATGACAACTTTAAAATATTTCCTGTTTTTAGTGGAAAAGCTCATTGATAGACTGAAGAAAAGCATGAACCTCTAGAAGCAGACCATTCATCATACACCATCCATCCAGATTTACAACACGATTTAAAAACACATCTAAACAATTACGACTAATTGTTTATCAATATTCTATTTCCATTTCTCAGAAACTAATGACTTCCCTTACAAGAAAGCACTCAACCAATATTAGCAGCCTATTTCCAGATAATGCCACACAATTGATAAATAGTAGGTGGTATTACATATTCATTAACTGATAAAACTCCACTTGGACGTCTTTGAGTAAATCTCTGAGAGGAAAGATTCCTTATGAAATATCACTTGAATTTGGCTTGAAAAAGACGAAGACAGGGGCAGAACATAATCACACAGCATTTTAGGAGTAGATTTAAAACTGTTTCCTGGATCTTAATGGCAGTTTTCCTTGGAGGAAGCATTTTTGGCAATTTTCCTTGCGAAGGACCTCCAGACGTTTTATCAGCACAGTCTGGACTGTTGAGTGCAGAGCTTTTCTTCCTGCATACACTGTGGACACACATGGAGTATAAATGCTCCATATGCTGGCAGTTTTGAGTAGATGCTATACGGGGCTATAATGAAGTACAATTTGAGGTTATTAAAAGGTACTTATTGTGCTAATCTATGTTTATTCTATGCTACTTTACTGCAGATCACTTCAGAGGCCAAATGCTGTAATTTTAACACCATCATATTCTTCTGACTGCTTTAGTTATTTTGAAGATTCAGATTATTCTATTAACAAATAAATACATGTAGATATAATGAGGCCCAACTTTAACTACAACATCAATATATATATATCCATTATTACAATATAATTTCTTTTCTGAAATGGGCTATTTTGCATAATGATTACTTTAGCTTTTTGTATATTTTGATACTAATGTTTCTAAGATGGTATTTCTTCATTGTGGTATTACTACACTTACCTATTCCAATGAGCTGAGTACTTCGTTTCTTGCCTTACTTTGGAAACTAAACCCCACAAAAACTGTTGTGTCAGAAACACAGTGATGTAGTGAAAACTGGAAACTGACCACAATCACTAAACTGCTGTGTTTAAGTAACACTTTGAGGTCAATTCTAGTATTTTGAGCTGAGTATTACAATTGTATGCTACATTGCGTAACACTATATTTCAGACAGAAAGAATGTACTTTTTACTCCAATACATTTATCTGAGCTTTATTCACAGGGAGGGGATGTGGGGGATATACAGTGGTTGTTGTAAAGCTGAGTGATCTCTTCTTTTCTATTGGAGAAGTTACAGTAAGGAAACAGACTCAGAATATAAGCAGTATAAAAAACACATGTCTATCGAGATTGTTTAAATTTAAAAGCTTTTTTTCACAATGCATGGCATGATAATTAAAGCTCAAAGTTACTAGTGATAGTTAGCCTCACTGTGAAAGATAGCAATGTGGATTATAAACAATTGAATTCTTACTTAAAAAAAATTGTACAGGTGCTAAGCAAAAGCTCCTTTGACAAACTCCAACTTGCTGTCGTATGCCTTTTATTCAAACTGCATTTAAAGGACAGAGCATGAGGAGAATGTTTCACTTTTGTTAAGAGCCAAATTTAACACTTAAGGCAGAACTACAAACACGTGATAAACACCAGGCAAAAACATCACTATGGTGAAATATGGTGGGGGAATGCTTTACCATCATTGTGAAGTGATTGTCCTTGAATGGACCAAACAAAGCCCAGACTTAAACCCCATGGAACGTCTGTGGAGAGACCTGACGGTGGCCGTTCACAGGTGTCCAATCTGGTGGAGCTTGAGAGGATCTACCAGGAGGAGCAAGATAAACAACTCAAATCCAGGTGTGCCGAGCTTGTAGTGGACTTCCCCTGGAAGAGCTGAAGTTGTAACTGTGGCCAAAGGTGCTCCTACATAATATTGAATTATGTCTGAAAACCTTTGTACATGAGACATTTCATTTTCAAGTTTAAAAAAAAGAAATCTTGTAAATAAATATCCTTTTCTTTATTGGTTAGAAACACAATTTTTTGGTTCACTGGCAAGTGATATGAAATCCCCAGCCAGAACTATTGGTATCACATTTGATTGAAAACTAAATTTTGAATCCCATGTCAATAATCTTATAAAATCTTGTTACTGCCACCTAAGAAATAAACCAAACTTCATTCAGGTCAGTCTTCTCCAGACCAAGAAAAGCTTATTAAATTGTCTTCTCACTCCGGACTACTGCAATGCACTGTTTTCATGTAGCCCTCATTGGCTGCCAGTTAAATTAAGGTTTGACTTTTACAGCTCAGCACGGTCTGGCCCCCAGTTATGTTACAAAGGAACTAGTTCCCTCTGCTCCAGGCAGTAATCTAACATTTCCCAACTAACACTTGGTAGCAGTTCCTAAATCAAGCCTGGTGACTCAGGCTTACCGGGCTTCTGCCATTAGGACCCCAAGGCTCTGGAATTCCATGCCAGGAAGAGATTAGACTTGCCAGCACTTAATTAGTTTTTAAATCAGCAATCATAAAACATATTTTTAAAGGAAAGTCTTTTTATTGCCTGATTTTAACTTGTTTTAAAAGATGTTGGTTTTTAATATTTTCTTTTACGTTATCCTTCTTATTTTGTTTTTTTCTTGCTTTCATCTGTGTTGTTTTATTCCCATAAATCTTGTAAATCACTTTATAACATTATTTATATAAGTGCTATAGAAATAAAGTTCTCTCATCATTACTGAGTGTAGACTGATGGGCAAAATGGCATTTACAATAAAGTATGTAAAAGGTGATGTGGTCTGAATACTTACTGAAGCCACTGTGCACGTCTCATTCCCAGATATGTACAGTAGAACACAGGTGTGTGTGTCTGAGTGCACCCTGGAGACCTGTACACTTCACATCGACACCAGAGAGAAGCACAAGCTGCAGATTCACTGACTATGTGGTAACAGTAAGAGCTTCCTCTTTTCTGCAACCGTTTCACCAGACAGCTGCAGCAGACTGATACTGTATCAGCCCAGAGATCACAGTTACACACACACACACACACACACACAGTGCACAAACACAGAAACAGGAACATGGATGACTGCCACCACAAACAAACACCTCTTACTTGTCTGTTTTTCATCGTAAAGAGAATGAGGGGGATGTCCTGTGGAGGTGGTGATGGAGGAGAGAATCAAATAGAAAAGAAAGAGCCTTTCCATCTCTGTACTCATCTTGGTTTCTGGCTCTCCTCCTGGCCTTGATACCATATGCAAACAACCATGTTGCAAAGGTCAGTGATTGCATTGATTGAATGGAGATGACAGGTAGCATCTGGCCTACCTGTGGACAGAAATCCCTTGCTGGGCTGGATTCAGCACGTGCTCACACACACACACAGACACACACACACACACAGTCCAAACTTTCCAACTCTAGGATTATCCGCCACTGAACTGCCATCTTAGACGCTCTGCCGGTGTCAAAATGATTGACACAGAGCCTCCTCACCTTGGGTGGAATGGAGGCACTTAAATCCGCCGCAACAGAAGTCTAATAATGAGAGGCAAATGGAAGTCTCCCCGGGAATGGCTAATCTTAACGGAGAGCGACAGGAGCAAGCGGAGAATAACCTTTTGGCATAAAAAAGGGATTACCAAGACACTTCAGTGGCGGAGGAAAAACCATTGCACGCACAAATAAACAGCCCAAGAGCACTAAGAGCATGTGGGTAGCAATTTAATCAAGGGACACTGGTGTGTGTTAGTTTAAGAAAAATAAACTAATCCTACAATAGGTACTGTATAAATTGTTTCGATAATAATGTGGACATGGCTCTTCACAAGCCATCACTTTTTCCTTTGCCATTATGCACCTGTGTATTGTCATTCCAACACAGAGCAGCATCTGTTAATCCACAATGTAGCAGCCTGGAGCATATTGGACCCAAATATATCAGACTTCATGTCGGCTGGAGCTGCTGCATCTTCACGTACCTAAATGTGACTGCACTTCAGCCCTCTACTAACTTATTGATATTTAGTTTGGAAGCTCACAGCGCTCAGTGGTAAACACTGCGCTTAAATACAATTTACAATTAATGCTTTTACTCGGCTTAATTCATGAGAATTAGTTACTTTTAGAAATGATCAGATTACCAATTCATCCATCCATCCTCTATTGTGCTTGTCCATTGAGGGTTGCAGGGAGGAGCTGGAACAAATTCCAGATAGTGGGCGAGAGGCAAGGTACACCCAGGACAGTTCGCCAGCATATTGCAGGACCAACATACAACCATTCACACCTACGGCCAATTTATAGTCTCCATTTAACATAACCCCAAACTGCATGTTTTGGACAGTGGGGAGGAAGCCTGAGTACCTGGAGAAAACCCACAGACACAAGGAGAACATCAAAACTCTACACAGAAAGACCGGGAACCTTCTTGCAGCGCCATGCTGTCTATTATAACATTTTGTTCATATGAATAAATGGTTATAGCTCATAAAATCAATGCATGCAAAAATGAAAGCAACCATTTTTGACTTGTGATCATTTTGAAAAAAGCAGTGGCTCTTCAGGGCTGCTTGTCACGTTTCAGATCTGTTAACAGTTCCACTAATTTCCCCTCTCAATTGCCCATGTTGTTTAATTGAGCAGCAGCTACAACACTTTAAAAATCATGTATTAATATCACAATCTAATAATGTCATATATAATAATATATTAACCACTGGGGCATTTCTGTGCAGAAAAACAGCTTTTGAGACTTTAACTGCATTTATCTGATAATATTTAGGACATTAAACAAAGTACTTTTATTCATTCACATCTTTTACGTAAAGGTTATCTCGACATTGACAGCACCCCTGTGTTTCTAAACTGGTTAAGTAATAATGACATGAACACCTCTAAGGAAGGAGAGCAGAGGGAAATTCATGTTCGCACACACACTGGTCATATGACCTGCTGACGGAAAGCTTCTAAAATAGGACTGGGCTTCCTCTTAGAACAGCCAATCACAATGCATCTCCAGGCCAGGGAGGAGAAACACCTTCACCATTATTATTTATGACATATACAAAATTAAGATTTTGTGAAGAGGCAGTGACCGACCAGCGGAGACAGAATAAGACAGTGGGAGTGTTTTGGATGGACAGAAGGAAACATGTAACTCTAGCGCTACAGTTAATGCTGTGAACCAATAAGTGACGTGGTGTAGTTATATTTGATGTTAGGCCAGGGTCAATTTTAAGTCCCTCTGAACTGGCAGCTGTGTTGAGTGTAATGTGATCTTCATGAGCATGTGCAAATGGTCCATGATCACACAGCACCATCTGCAGGCCAGGGTGCATTTTAATGACTTCACTGACAGAACAATCTGGTTCATTCTCGTGCAAGAGGAACCTTAAACCACATAGGACCAAATTTACCACACAAAACATGTGGAGCCAGTAAAAAGGAAGAGGACACTTCATGTTTGGAAAGCAACCCAGTAGAGTCGGTGCAGGGCTTTAAGAGTAAAAATTGGTCTCATATTGAACTCAGTCCTGGACAAACAGCTTAGGAACAATGTAAGCAACAGTTTCTTTAATAGCGTCTTTCCGCCAGGCACACCAATTCAGCGGTTGATATGCCGAACCAATGAGCATATAACATCTAACATTGATGGGGATAAAAAATATACAGAATACAAAATACACATTAGGACGGATTGATGGCTGATTTTAGCTTTCATTACCATACTTAAATATTCTTCAGCAAGCGGTTTAAATGAAATAACAGAAGGATCCGAGGAAAACTGTTGACATCAGAGGTTTAAAGTTTGGAATGACCTTAATATTTGAGAAAAAAGTTATGCGTCGAAGGCACAATTTTCCTAATGTGCTAAAAATCCCAATTATAAAACACAGGGAAGGTATTTTATCCATGAGTACCATAGTGTTGTTATACGATAAGAAAAATAAAGGCGTTAAAAGGTTGATGAACCCATATTCGGTCTTTAACAGCATAATACTGTTGGCTTAACAAAGATAACTGCACCAACTACAAAAAGAAACATGATGATTAACATTGTAGCTTCATGTTTTTCGAAGATAGACATTAAAAGACATACATTGACATTAACGGCTTGATGTTTCCCAGCAGCCATCTGCTGCCTGGTGCATACCAGGATCCCATGATGGCCCACTGGGTCATTATCGTTCAACTGCCCAGATAGCAAATTGTAAATGCACTTTTGCTCCTCAGTGTGTATCTGGATTTGTGTGTTTGTAAACCGTAATCCTAAATCATGACATAAGGCTGTAACTGTGAGCACCCAGAATACACTTGTGCTTGTGTATAAACTGGCGGTGACCCCATCAGGTCCACTGTCCAAAAGTCATTCAAGTATGAATAAATTATTTGGCAAAGCAATTTGAATGTGATTTCAAGACCAGTCCCGAGTCTGTTTTTTTAATTCTATGGCTGAATAGTATGTGTTTGTTTACTCCATGTGTACAAATAGTACACTTAATCCTGTAACATGTATACGTGTGTGTATGTGTGTGTGTTTGTGCCCGCCCCTCTGTGTACTCAGTTCTTCTTCTTGACCCCAGGGTTGCGATTGTTGAACAGGTTGAGCCCCGGCCTGCCGTTCCCATTAGCCACTCCGCTGACTGCGACTCCAGGCTGCTGGAGCACCTTGTCAAGTGTGGTTTTCTTAATGGCTGCTGGAGAAATAAGCTCCTGGTCTGCCAGGTACTGCAGCTCCCTGTGAGAGGAAGAGAGGCCTCACGTCAGGTGTGCAGTACACATGAAGGTTTGAGTGTGTATCACGTTTCCTTAAATTGTATCAATGATAAGCAAGAAGATACCAACAGCCCAAAGTCCTATGTGACATAGGAGCAGGATCAAGAGAATTGTATTGTATGGTGTAACTTTGAAATAAATCAAGTAATATTATAGCATTGCTATTATATATATATATAAAAATAATGTATATTTTAGCTGCTCTTCATGGTCTTGAAAGCAGAATACAAAAATAAAAAATTATCATAGTAAGAGCAAAACAATGATACAATGACTTGTCACTTGTGAGAAAGTTCAGTTTTGGCTCCTTTAAGCTGAAAATGTCCTTAACTACTAAGATGTTCAATTTGGCAAAAAGAAAATCTGTAGACACTCTGTAGACAGAAAAGTGTGACCTGGACTGAAAATTGCTGGGGTTATGCAAATCCTAGTACCCAGGAGCAAAGAGATGGTGGTGTTGTACATGTGTGATATGCATTTCCTTTTACAAGTGTCTCACCGTGTCCTGATGCACGAAGCCTCCACTGCGTTGATCAGGAGGCTGCGGAAGCCACCGCTCTCCAGGACGTGCAGGGCATGGATGGTGGCGCCCCCTGGTGAGCACACGTTGTCCTTCAGCTGGCCAGGGTGCTGCTCCGAGTCCAGTAACATCTTCGCTGCTCCCTGAAAAGAAACGCAGGAGATGAGGATTTGTATGAAGGAAAACTCTGTTGAGGAATCCATCCTCAACAGCAGAAATCCTTCTGTAATTATAATGTAGAATAACCGTTCCTCCAGGAAATCAAATCCATCGAATCTAAGAAAATGTAAAGATTTACCAGACAACATGGTAGCAGAATGTGCTAACATGACTTTACTACTAGTGCCTTCTGTAAATGTTTCCGACAAATGTGCAAATAAGAGGGGACTCTCAGAACATTCATCTCCAATATGTAACACCTGAAAGAAAGCCAAACCGAAAATACTGCTCCCAAAGATGCAGAGAGAAGCTGGATACAGAGTCTGAAGAAGCTGACACAATTACAAAAAGAGTGTGCTATTCTAGTTGATTTTTAAGGTCAGGACTTCTTTATTTATCTTGGCTATTCAGAATAACGGGCAAGCTTTGATTTATAGTTACTTCATTTTTAGTAGCAATTCAATCCTAACACACAGATGGGCCAACGACTCAAGGAGACTAAATTGTAGGGAATCCAGAGAGAGAGAGAGAGAGAGAGAGAGAGAGAGAGAGAGAGAGAGAGAGAGAGAGAGAGAGAGAGAGAGAGAGAGAGAGAGAGAGAGAGAGAGAGAGAGAGAGAGAGAGAGAGAGAGATTTAATCATTAACCACAGACTGTTCTGGTGACAATGTGTAAATAAGCATGAGTGTGCTTGTAGGTTTTAAGCTCCGTTGGTCTTCCAAACTAAAGTCTCACAGCTGTTTGGAGTGAAAGCTCCCACATTTATTTTTATTTCCTTAGGATTCTTGTTCATGAGACAAATATTCATGCAAACACCTGAATCAACAAAGACATTCCTGACTGAAAAACATTAATTCCCTTCATAAATGTTAAATATTGCCACACACACACACACACACACACACACACACACACACACACACACACACACACACACACACACACACACACACACACACACACACACACACACACACACACACACACACACACACACACACACACACACACACACACACACATACTAACCAATAGGGCTTGAGCTCCAAGTCTGACAGCAAGTCTCCTGGGCAGACCCATCTTCACTCCTCCGTCTGCGAGAGCATCAAGGGCCGTGAATGCCTGTGAAAACATTCAGATTTTTCTTTAAAAGCAACAATGTGTCAAATCTTCACAAAATGTAAAACATAGAAGTCTGACTCATCAGTGTTTTAATTTATGTATATGGAGAACAGGTCATTCCTATGTTCTTGTGCTCCTTGCTTCCCAATTACTTACCTTTCAATCTTTATAATATTAAGTAGAACAATAAAATTTACTTTTAAACACCATCATCCCAAAATTTCCACAATGTCAATTAAAAAAAAAAAAACTGTAAATCTCAAGCTTAATATTGAAAACAGAATAAAACCTGACACTCAATAATTTTACTTTCCACAACCACCTGGCATTTACTGCAGGGTAAAAATCAACTACATCAATCCATACAAACAACAGGTGACTTGTTAAATAAAAATATTATTTATTTGATGCTTAGAGTTATGAAGATCACTTCTCCTTCTCTCATTATGAATTGAATACATTGACATCTTATAGACAAAATAATGAATCTAAAGAAGTGATAGATAACGATAACGAATAATTGTTACTTGAGGCACTGGCTGTGAAGCCAGACAGATAAAAATACAGATAAATAACAGCAGCATAACAGATCAGTCCTGCATTAGTATAAATAAGTGACTCTCAGTGTAAAAAAAAGAGTTCGGAAAATTATAAGAAGATTGCTTTACTAGAATGGTACAAGATTTTAATGAACTGTGACGGTTGACATGACGTAATCACCGACTGAGCAACTTTCCAAAAGGATTACATAGATTACATCCTCCATGCCAGACCCCACAGTCACAGCCAAAATAGTTTCTCTTTGGCACCTTCTATTCTGATTCCGGGTGGATCCGCTAACCTCACATACTGCGCTGTCCTTTCGGACAAACACAGGGCAGTCAGTCACTCACGTAGGCTGGTCCACTGCCACTCAGCCCGGTGACGGCATCGATGAGGTCCTCCTCCACCTCGGTGCAGAATCCTACACTGGACATCAGCTGCTCCAGTAACTTGCCATCCTCAACCTAAGAGGAGGAGGAAAAATGCTTATTTTTTAAAATCTCTTTCAAGTTTATCTGAAGTGCAGGCAAAATTTCCATATGTCATATATAGTATAGTCTGAGTAAAGACTGAATAAAAACAGAATAAATAAGTCCTTCCTATTAATGCATTCATAAATAATTTTATGAAGTCTCTGTTACCTCTGCATGTGTCCCAGTGGCGTACACTGTAGCTCCCTCTTTCACCACCACCGGAGTATTTGTCATACACCTCATGACTTTAGGATTTGAACGATACTTGAGCAGTTTCTGTTAAAATTACAAAAATGGAAACAGAGGATAGGTATTTAGAACAGACATGATGTCAAACTATTTCTACTCCAGGATTAATGACAAACAACTTCACCAAAAAATAACTAAAACAAAAAGGGTGGAGTGTCCAAGAAACTTGAGCAGATTACAGAGCAGCGAGAGAGAGACAAATGGTGAAGGAGGCCGACCTTCTCTATGGAGCTGATGGTGACACCTGCAGCACAGGACACTATGAGGTGACGGTCCTCGATGTCTGGCCCGATCTCATCCAGAACGAAGGGGATGATGTGGGGTTTCACAGCCAGGAAGAGCACATCGCTCTTACTGACGGTCTCTTTGTTGCTTGTTGTCATGTTCACCCCCATTTTCTGCAGAAGAAGAACATTGGGGAGAATTGGTGATGGGAAAGTGAGAGGATGTTGAAAGGCACTGAGAAAATAAACTGGTGTTATTACAGCCACATGCACAAATTATAACCTTTCAGACAAGCCCCTCAATCGCACACCACAACTTTTCATTATCAGACAGCACCCTACAGCCATGCAGAAACTTGTCCTCTCACCCTCAGCCCTGACACCGTTGGCAGGTCTGTATCTGGAGAGCTGGCTGTAATCCTTTGTGTAGCAATCACACCTGTAGAGGAAGTGGAGAGTGAGGAATGAGGAGGTAAACTGAGATGGGAAACAACACCTGTCTCCTGATCCCGAGCAGGAAAATTCACATGTTGCAGCAGTAAAGTTCATAGTCAAAAAAGAGAAAGGAACAGGTAAAGGACTATAAAGTAAATAAACAAGTCAAAATAAATAACACGGAAGTTTAGTAAGATCATAAACATTATTTCAGAATTGTGGAAGTACATATATTTGGAAATCACTGGTCTACGGGTGCAGCCTTGTTGTATAATTAGTGTATAGATGCGACTGCTTTTTTTTCCTAGAGCCTGACAGATTCATAAGTTGGTCAATTGAATCAAAAATAGCCTTTCACAGATATATCAGTGTTTATGTATAATACTTATCTTACAGAAAAAACTATGTAGGAAAGATGCAAACTTATGTTTACATTTTAATGTAAAATATTTATTTTTATTAATTCAATTCTATGTATTTGTTTTCATATTAAGTTATTTATAATAGAAGTTTATAGTTAAACTATAATATCAAGCCTCAGTTACATTTTTTTGCCAAAAGGGTTTGAACTAAAATCTCATTCATTGGCGAATTAAAAAAAAGTATGTGTCTGCAAATATATGGGTATTAGAAAAGTTTCCCCCCATATAGCTATTGACATAAGCCCTGATAAATCCATATTGCTCAGGCTCTGATGTTCCCCTTGTCAGAGACGGCTGATGTTGGCTTATGATTTCACATCAGTGATGTAACAGTCAGTGCCTGGTGGAGCTTGCATAATAAAGAAAGTGGCCTCACCTGCAGCTGTGAACCCTTTCACCAGGGCATGAGCCAGCTGGCCTGCTCCAATGAATCCAACACTCATGCTGTCAGATGATGTGGCCTCTCTGTCCTGCAAATAAAAAAAGCGGTTAGTGACAGCCATGCATTTCAGTAGACTAAACTTATGAGCTGACTTATGTGTGGATCCAGTTCTGACTGATTAACAGCACACAGACAGACGTTGGTGATGTGGAGGGAAATGCTGGAGTAGGTCCTGAGAGAGTGGAGGAGGAGGATGAAACATCCCAGAAACTCTGGTTTAACTGGGATATCGTGGAAATCACTGCTCTACAGTGGGCAGCTTTACATTAATGGGAAACTCAGTCTTTGTTTCAGTGCGAGTCAACCAACTCCATTAAATGTCACTTAAGGACATCAAATCTTTGTTTTCCATCCTAGTGAGAAGCTGAGTTTGTACTTTTATTATCCAACATTACTGTGGGATAAGTGTCAGTGCTGATTTCCCATTGTTATTGTCTTACAAGATGCTAACTAGCTCTGCTCGATGCTGTTCTGATGGTAGCATTATCTGGCTAGCTAACGTCCACCTGTCCTGGGCGAGCGGCTCTGTTAGCTAGCCGCTGTGCTAGCTGATAAAAGCGACACGTTACCATGACACTGTGCTCGTTACCTTTCTCTGGATGTTTCAGTGGAGCTGCCTGAGTTCACGGATGTTACCCGACGACGTGACCGTTACCTCCGGAGGACAGACACACACACACACCACCATGAAACTCCCGGTCAGTGTCAACGTGGCTTCCTCTCTCCCCGCTGCGCTCCGTACCTTGAGACGAGCAGCGACACGGGCCAATCATGGCAGGGGAAGCCTGAGCGTCTGACCAATGGGAAACTAGATTACGGGATCCGGGCGGGGCTTACAGGTTGCATCAGTTGTGTGGGTTCATGCAGCCAAATCAGAAGAGATGGTAAAGTAGGTCATGTTGATAAGTCTGAGACTGACAGCATCTATTCAACCCACATCTGACTGAGTCAACACGGGCTGACCGGACCTGTACTGGGTTATTGTAGTCAGCAGACTCCCAGCTCCTGTTGATCCAACTATTAAAACCACATAACTCATGGCTGCAATGTGCTTATATACAAGGAAGAGGTGTTCAAATATTATATCATGATATACAAGTTCAGTCTATATTGATGATTATCATAATACATTTATCATTATTATTTATTAGAAGTTGTTAAACTCTTATAATAATTATAAACAGTATCATCTTCTACACACACACACTGATTACATACAAATGTCTATCGTTTTACGTTCACATGATATGTGTAGATAAACAAAATCATGAGGATATAAAACATGAAGGCATATGCAGCAAGATTTTCTGAACACTGTGAACACAAGATGGTACACGTGAGTAACTCAAAGTATGAGCCTTTGATCAATAGTCTACCAGGTAATCAATCATACACCATCAGAGATGTTAGGGCACAACCTGCATGGGACACACCTGGGATGGATCAGGTGAAGTGCGAATACTGTGTGGGCCATCTTTTTCAGTATGTTTACTCAATACTGTACATCATTATATCTGAGTACAGTTTTGGAGTATTATTTCCATTTGATGCTAATATATACTTCCATAGAGCACTACGAGGAGCGTATAATCAGTTTTACTCCGTGCAAATGTAAAACACACAATCAGTTTCTGAAACATGACACATTGCTACAAAATGAACAAACAAACAGTTTATAAAGTATTTCTAATTAGCTACACTTAGTTAATGAATCAATAATAATCAAAGGGTATACTAGCTGATAATTACCACATTCTGAAAGGAGGAATTCTACACAATGAGTACTTTAACTATATTTAATATCATCATGCTTTTCTAACCATTTACTTGAGTGAAAACAATACGTGCAGAACATTTAATGGAGTATTTTCTTTACTATGTGTTATGAGAACTACCTGATGAAGATGCAATGACATGATGTAAAAGTGCAGAATAATAGGGTAATAATAGGGTTTCAGATTTTACCTCTTTATATAATGTTGGTGTATGTTTTGTCTTGTAAAATCATGTAAAGACATGCAGCCGCAATATTAGTATTTATTAATTTTTACATTAGTATTGTACAGGTGCAGTTTTTGTGATCCATCAGAATTCTTTTCTTTTCATGGTTTTGCAGATAAAAACATCATATTTCATTTTCACATTCCTACAAACTAAATCATCCACATGAATAACCCAGGTCCATGCTCACTGCTGATCATTGTGAATGCAAATACATTGAGATTCAAACCTGAATCACGGACACATTTCATGAAACCAGAAGAACCTGAATTTGAATGAAGGATTGTTATTCTAACAGGAGACTGTAGACTAGTACTAGATTTGACAGAATGTGAAATAAAGCAGACTTGGACCCCAGATACACTAATGAGCCACGGCATTTGAATACAGTTTGGCCTCCTATCCCTGAGCAATTCAATGCATATTCTGAAAATTTGCCCTGGACTCGTCTTGCTACTGTCATTCTAATGCTAAAATCTGCCCTCTGCATGTTTTAATGGGAGCGACCCTCCTCTTGTCCTTCTGTCTGCCTCTTCCTTTCATGTGTCTCGGCCATGCCAGACTAAATTTATACTGCAGCATAGGTCCTGCATGTCTCCTCTGAGGGGCCACATTCCATTTATTTTCTCATAGTGCTGCAGGACTGCCGGAGGGATGGCATATCCTCCTCTCTATATATAGAGCAGAATGCATGGCCTGAGGTTGGGCTTCAGCAGCGCCAGCTTGACAAATTGATACATATCATCAGTTATCTCTCTACAGGTGTAGATGCAAACACCTTAAAATCAACATTTACTTTGCTCAGAGTCTTTGTCAGGATTTCTAATTGTGGAATTCTATGATTCATCAATTTTATCTTCTTCTATAATGGTGTGAATGCTGATTCTCTGCACAGCAAGGATGTCATTCAGATGGATTAGTCTGAAAACGGTGGTGTAATCTCTTCTGTTAAATTCTGACAAAAAGGACCCTGATGATGTCATTGTGATGTCGTTGGGGTTATTCTGGCTTATCTCAGCTCCAGCCTGAGACTTTTTTCTTTTACAGAAAGCTCATTTCAGTTCATTCTTTTACAGAAAGTTTACAGACAGTTCAAAGTGTGGAGAATGAAAGAAGAAGTTGGTGTTCAGAAGAGGGAGATCCAATCAAAGATGTTGCATTATGGGAATTTTAGCATCCAGTGTTTTGGGGGCTAGACTCAAACAAGAATTGAAAGTCAGGAAATATCAGTGACTCCCTAACCCTGACCCTAACCCTGACCCTAACCCTAACCCTAACCCTATAGTTCACTATGTTAAAGAAAGTGAAAAAGAAAAAATCCTAAATCTGCTCCCTGATTCTGATCTGCACCAAATTTAATGGGGTTTTCTTTGATCCATACGACATATTTCCAGCAAGTTTCGTGGTAATCCCTCAAGTAGTTTTTGCGAAATCCTGTTGAGAAACACACAGACCAACAAACAAACGCTGATGAAAACATAACCTCCTTGGCAGAGTTAATCATTTGATATGTGTTAGTGCAAATCTTCCACTTCTCCTTGGGTCAATATAAACTTTTGAATTTCCCCAAACGACACAAAGGACATGACGCTAGTGTCGTCACATTGTAGCCTTTCCCATGTTGCTTCGGTTTGTGGAGTAATTACCCACAAAACAGTTCTTCAAACCTAATCTCAAACAAGCTGAAAATGTCTGTGATGTATCCCTACAGCTCTGCCTACACACACACCCACACATCCACACACACACACACACACACATACACACAGTCAATTTACCACCGCCTGCCTCTGTTCTATCACTCAGTTTGGGCATGGGCGCTGAGGCGTGACAACACTCATTCCCTCTCTTTCTTTTTTTGACAATTGACAAAACCCCAAGAGGTTTATTAAAAAATACCAGAACTCACAAATCTGTGTTTTGCTCTTTTTTTTTTTCTTCTTCTGTTTCTTTTGGGCACACAGCGACAGGCAGATCTTGCTGAAGCGTTCACAACAATTTGTTGCTGGCAGTGATTACAGCCCAGAGCTGTGTTTGTGTGTCTTGGTGTGAAAGACTGAGAGAAAGTGCTCGAGAAAATCCAAGAGAGAGAAAAAAAAGCAGTTTTGCGAAGTGAGAGAAGATGTGCATATTTAATATCCCAGACAGACAGAAAATCTCTCCCGAGTGTTTGTACGTCTCCCGCCTGCAGTCTGAGACAAGAGTGACAAAGACGGAATACAAAAGAAAGGGCAGAAAATAAGTTACGGCTTCCAGTGTAGTGTCAGCCTTCAATGTCATGTCAAAGCCAAAACTAATAAAGGATTTCCCACAGCATCTCACAACATTGCGCAGATCGAAAATCCCAAAGGACGCTGCAGTCGGAGAGAAGCAGTAGATTAAGTCATATACTTCTGTATCTCTATCCTCAGTTCGGCAGGTGTGCAGCACAGAGTGATGATGAAATGAAGTAAATCAATCAAAGAACACAACGTTTCTTGACAGTGTTCTTTACTCCACAGCCATGTCGAGGGAACCAGAAGGTAGCGGAGGCCAGAACTCTGACCAGGAGGTCACAGGAGGAGACTTGTTGATTCCTCATCTTTCTGATGGTTCACTGGTGTCCACCAACACGGTAACTAAGTACCATCAGGTTGCCAGGCTGCTCATCTCTGTACTTTGACCCTCTAATGGAAATGTGTCTGCTTCATATTGAATAGGCAATGGAGCATTATGGGATATACGTGTGTGGGGAAAAACTTTTTTTTTTTTGCTTTCTGCAAAATACCAGTGTTTGAAATTATGTCTTTTGTGACCGGACAAGATTGAACATGGAGAAGACACACAGCAAAGGCCTAGGTTGGAACCAAACCTGCGACCGCTGTAGGGGGACTCAACCCTCCGTAGGCAGGGTGCCTGTGCCACCATGCAGGCACTAGCGGACACCTTAATACTAACCTTTAAAAGATACAGGCAAACAGAAAGTACTCAAAAGCAAGAAATTGTTGCTTTAGTTCTACTCAAACTCTGTAAAATTACCTTAAATGAAAATGTCCATAACCAGCTCATAGAAAAACATTCAGTTTGAGCAAAATCCAGAAATAGATCAAAAATATATCAACCTTAATATTCAAACCAACGTTTTAAATGTTACACTCAAATCAGCACCAGTACTGTTTTATGTACAGACGCTTCTTACAAGATGCTAAACCCGGCAGAGCCGGCATTGATTCAAATCCTCTGGGACCAGAGATGTCTCACACAACATTTGGCAAAGCAAGAGTCAAGAGATGTGAGGGGAAGCTGACATCAGCAACATGTGCCATCAGAGATTAGTCAGGACAGAGAGCCAGCCGTCCCCCGTCCCCCCACGTCCCCCCAGCGGGAGAATCAGGAGGGGAACGGTTGTGATGGACACCTGTCGCAGCTCATCACTGTCAGTTCATCCACTGTGGGCTGTGGGTGTGTGTGTGTGGAAACGCAGCTATGTTTAAGACAGAGGCCCACAGGGAGTGAGAAGTAAAACGAGTGCCAGACATGGAACAGCTGCTAAATGGGGATCTGCAGAGGAGCAGGGAGTGCACAGGCCCTGATGGAGCTACAGATTGCTCTGTAGCAACACTGTCCACCTCTTTCAGCAGTAGATTTCTCTGGGCTCTGTCGAATCGCACTGCTGAAATGTTAGTGAGACACAAGAGTAAGGAAAAAAACACACCCCTCATCCAGTATCAGGTACGGCTGAGGAGCTGGAGCTTAAAGAAATCAAAGTGAATGAGAAAAAAAGGTTGTGCACACTCGCATTTGTGCAAACATCAGTTTAATTTGCAAGCTTTCAGTCAGAGACCCTCTTCAAGGCATGAACATCATTCAATCAGAAGAATAGCACAGGAGGACCAGTGCTGTCCCCAGCCTGTCCGTTCTGCCAACAGAAATAATTCAGCAGGATTTATCAGAGGATTCATTTGTTTTCAAAACCAAGAAACACACACAAGAAGTAAAAAACATTATGTCAACAGCAGAAAGTTAATTTTTGCAACAACAGTTTGCACAAATCCACTTCTAAACCACTGCTCATCTGCTCTTTCTCTATGTTCATGGTAGTGTATTTACTTAAAAATTAACTAAAACTGTGACAATGGTTGAAATCATGCTCAGTGACGTCCTCGGTGGTCTTAACACAGATTTGGATACGAGAGGAGCCACCTGGTGTTGGATTTGCTGCTGAGCACTGAGACAGGTTTGGTAGACGTATGCTGTGGTACAGTGGCTTCCCAAGGACTTAATATAATACATCCACAGCACTCAGAGACGTGACAGGAGAACACATTGATCCTGGATTAGAGAGATGACCAGAGATCAAAGCTGACAGGAGTGGAGGATGGAGAGAACCAGGAGGAGGAGGAGGGGACTGAATTAAAAAAGAGAGGGAGACAAATCGTCATCGAGGGAAAGAGAACAAAGATAGACTGAGTGGATCAGATCTCCTCCTCTGTTTTATTTCTGGTGGCAGCCAGAGAGGCCTCCGTCTCTCCTTCTTCATCCACAGAGGGTGCAGGGATAATGGGATAGAAAGTCACACTGTCTCACAAATGAATGATGGAGGACTCGTCTGATGATGCATTGGGTCGTGCACTTAAATTGACCAGACTCGTGTCCCGAACCTGAACCTGGTAGAATTGAAAAAAGTAACCATGAAAACTTAATTAAGCATATACAAGACACACAGTGAGCCAACTGTATCAATCATGCACCTTCTGCAAGGTTATTTCAGGGGTAGGTTTCAGAGCTGGGTGAGGTGACAGCTTCTTGAAAAATATCATAGCCTGATGAACGAGGTAGAAAAACACAATGATAAAGGGGGATTGTTTCTGCGATTTCACTCAGGAAAGAATGACCACAACTTTAAAATATCTGTGTACTGTCTGTGTTTCAACATGTCAGTAGTTGCTTCTGTAAACACAGCCCAGCTGGTGGCAGTAATGAATGTGAATGTGAATGTGAAGGGATGGATGCGGTGACGACACACACTTGAACACATGGACACAATTTCAATGTTTATTCTACAAGGGCAATTTTTCATGTGATGTTGGACAGATCTGCTGGACATTTCAAATTTTCATGCTCATATCCTCACTTCAGCCAGGTTAGTTTTTTTGTTTTTCATTTTGTCTTCTGTGTGGAGTTGCTTGCATTTCTTCCTTATTCTGTTTAATGCTGGTGGGAGATTGTGTTTTTGTGGAAATATGTAAAGTAAGACCACTTAAATCATAAAAAAAAACATCCACCTTCTGTGTATAAACAAAACTCTGGATATAAGATAATTTGAGAAGTAAAAAGAACAAAGCTGATTAACCATGTTAGATCAGATACATAAACCATATACAACTAAAACAAAATATTCCTTTATATTTTCTCTTAATTGAATCCGATGCATAAGTTAATGCTTCCTGGCCCATATCACATACCTCCACCAGGTTAGAATAAAATCAGTTCTGCAGTTTTTGCATAATGCTGCTAAGAGGTCATGAAAACATGACTTCCTTGGCCGAAGTCATTACATTTAAAAATCTTCTGTCTCCACACAGGTAACATATCAAATAATAAAATAACATTACTTGTGTGTCACACGCAAACAAAATTAATGGAATTTGCTCTCATGTCTACAGACTCAACAGATTTACTTTAAGCAGAACTCAGCTGATCTGAGTTCATTATTCAAAGCTGCTAAATGCTCCACTGTGTTCACCAGCCAACTCAGTCTGTGTGGTGACGTGCACAGTTGATTACATAAGAGCATCTTCAACAAACACAGCTTGAGGTGAGAAATGATGTTGTGTGAGTCTGTGTGTTGCAACTACACAATGAGCTCAAAGATATTGATTAAAGCTGCTCTATGTCAATAAATGAACTCATCTTATTTGAGTGTAAATCATTTCAGATCTTTTTTAACTGCCAGTGTAAATGTTGGAAATGGAAAGTAAATGTTTTTTTTTTTACATCAGACCTGTTGGTTACAGACATGTCAGGTCACATTTATCTTGTTCTGTGAGAGCAGGCAAACATTCCTGGGTCACACTGACCATCATCACATTGTGCAACTGTGAGTATTGACTTAAAAAACAAAAACTTTGGGTCGATTCAGTATTAGAGAGCTGTCTGATGTTTGAAGTAGTTTGTATTTTTTATCATAGACTGACAGAAACATTTCGTAGAGAGGCTTTAAAAATGGCAGCTTCTTATAAATGGTGTCTCACAGCTCCAGTATGAGGGCAGACAGCTCATGTTTATTTTTGGCAGCCTGGGTAATATCTGTAAATCGCTGATGGGGGGTTTGCAGATGCCACGCATGCCTATATCAGATTTGCTGTTAATATCCGAGACATCTATGTAGTATTTTGAATGCAAATACAGTATAAATAGCAAGTTAATGTGTGTTACGCCCCAGGTCAAGAGCACAGGAAGTGTCTGGTGTTATGAGGATTGGGGCCTGGCTGTTTGGCGGAGGGGAGTGGTTCTCCCTGGATTTCTCAAAGGGCAGAAGGGGTCAGTCAGCAGGATGGGGTGTCTCCTCAGTGGGGTGTGGCAGAGGGGTCATAGTGCCACAACTCATTGTTCACATTCCACAGTACAGATTTAATTTGGGGTGTCAGGATGCCTCAGTGGTACCACGTGCAGCCCCAGTGATGTGCAGGGCCTCGTATCTATTTCTCCCCCTCAATCGATTCTGGCTTTTTCAAACAAGTGCACTCGCAAAATCACAAGGCGTGAACTAAAGGAAAAACCTGTTGAGCCAGTGATGGAAAATAAGTTTTCCATGTGGTGCTACGCCCGTGAGAAAGTGGGGACATGTGAGGAGACAAATTTGATCCTCTGGGAGTAGATCAGGTCCACCAGGTACAGAACAAAGTTGACGAAAGAAAACACAGCCACAACAACCTTGCTGTCCCACGTACACTTCCCCTGGGGACATGACGACGGTCTCCATGGCGACCCGTATTTCGTGTCAAAGCAGAACACGGGCCACACCACTGATGCACTCAGGTAGAGCAGAACTTCCAGGAGGGTGCACACCACTGTAAAGCGGTCAAAGGGCATGCAGCGCACAGCTTTGGTCCGACCACACACGGTCATTATGACCACCAGGGCAGTCAGAGCGAAGCAGAAAGCATAGACCACAACACAGTAGATTGTAGCAGCGTAACGGGAATACTCGCTCCCGTTGGCCAGGGCTCCGAAGATGATGCAGGTAACGAAACCCTGCACGACTTTGAGGAGGCCAGAGACGGTGGCCATGTAGCCCACAACAACCTGGCCCGGCCTGGCTCGGCACAGAGCCACCTCGGCCCCGTAGGCCAGAGTGGCCATGATGGAGCAGACGGTGACAGCGATGCGGAAATCTCGGACTTCGCAGCCGGCGTAGGGACACTCGATTTGAACAAAGAAGAGAGGGTAGACCACGGAGGCTGTAACATACCTGCAGGAGGAGACAGAAAAATATGACGTCATCAAATATATATGATGTCATCAAACCAGAGGGAAAACGTTATTCTACCGTTAGTATAACAATAATGATTACACAGCCACTTTAAAACATTTCTGGACAGAGTGTGATGAAGTTGCGTCTATTTGAAAATGAACAACCAATGCAAATATGGTGATAAAAGCTTTTTATCAGGGTATTGTTAAAACTTATGTAAGATTTTGAGAAACTTTCTACACTGAATCAGGTTGTCATTCCTCAGTACCACAGTATAAAATGTGAAACATATATCTTACTTTAAAAAAAGAAGAATATTCCAGGAATGATTGCCTTCGATAAGGTTGGTAAATATGACACTAAACTGATTAACTTACTATTGTCAAGTTGATCCAACTGGCAAGTGAAATTAACTTATCCTTTTAATTTGAGTGGAACTAATTAGTCTGACTTAACTAAATAGTTGAGTCTAATTACATCGAAATATTCAGACTAGGCAAATAGCTTGAGTTTAGCTTCATACTGTACAGTATGATACTGTGGTGCACTGGGATTTCACAAATTCAAAGTCCCACGTGGAGAGAGTGCTCTCACAAGAGTTGGACATTTTTATTGATACACTGAAAAAAGAAATAAATGAAGTTTGTTCATCTTTAAGTTATATTAACAATATTTCTGATTATATTTGAAAGAAACTTAATTCATTGGTATGTCTTAAAATTGGTAAAAATGTTTCCCTCTCCATTAAAGTCGATTTGATTTCTTCCCACACCTATTCTGGATGTTAACCGTGCACAAAGTTTCACTCATGGTACCAAAATGTATCAGCAACTGCAACCACCATAATGAAAAGAACTTCAATTCTACTGGTAGGCCTACTTGCCAAGTAACATAGGTTACTGGTATTGCTGGCTGCTGCACTTTTCTCTTCTTCTTTTAAAATGTTGTATTTGACATGTTTTAGGTGCTGATTTTATTCCGTCTTTACTTCAATTTATTATTTCATTATATTATTTTATTATTCTTATTCCCTCTCACGTTTTACTTACAGGGATTGATTTCCATTCTTTATCATTACTTTTCTACAACTGTTTTCATGTTCATTCTATATCTTTATGTCTTTTATCAAAAAACTTTGAGCTTCATCAAAGGTGCTATATAAATAAAGTTTATATATAATACTAATACTCTTTTTACTTTTACAGTGCACGTGCATTAAACAACTCCTACTGCACTGACAAAAAGTTTGGTTAATAAAAGAAAATGGAAGTTTTAAGAGAAAAGTGTAACTTCTTTCACGTAACTTTTCTGTTAATGCAACCTCAAAGACATATACAAGCATCCTGACTTACACCTGAACACGTGACTTACATGAGCGTGGCGAAGGCCGCACACGTGACCGTCAGGTTGTCCCAGGATATGGGGAGGCAGCTGTGGAGACGGGTAGCATCTAGAAAGAACACCACGACCGTCATGGCGAAGCAGAAGCACCACGCCGCCATGCAGAACACACCTTGTGACCCACTGTAGCCGGCACTGTGGGCTACCATGGCGATCACAGCACAGCCCAAGGCCAACTGGCAGAGGCGGGCAGCACCCAGAGGTGAGCAGAGGGCCTTCTTGTTGAGGTACGGACCACCCAGTGAATCCATGGCCGGGTGAGTGCAGGAGAAATCCAGAGGTCTAGATTTAAGAGGTGAGTCAAGGCCTCAGACAGCTGTGGGTCGGCAGTAGTACCACAACAGAGGATGATGTGGTCCAACCAGTTCAAAGTTTCTAGTTTTGACGTATTGATGACATCAAACAGACAAAGGCAGACAGAATGAATTCATTTCAGATTCAAAATTAGCCCTGGTTCCTCTCAAGGAGCTTCTCTCTCTGCTTCAGCCTCTGTGTGATCTCCTCATTAAGTTGAAGAGGAAGTCACAACACTGTTTTAGTTTTAGTTTTGTTTTTAGTCGTCTCCAGTCATGAATGAATGACTCAGCTTTGCTCAAACAGCTTCCAGTGTCTTCGAACTTGTTGAACGATAAGTGGTGAGTGGGCACCGAGGTCGTTGGTGCACTGTTATGCCGTCGCTCAGGCAGGGTCACTCTCCTCTTGCTCTGTTGGGTTGACTCACCTTGTGGGGACTCTCCGATACTCTATTTCTGTGTTGTTGATTCAGAGCAAAGAATGTGAAACGCAGAGGAAGAGAAATCTCTGGTTGTGATGTGTGAAAGCTCAAGCTGTCCAGATAGGCACACTGACCCATCGTCCACAAATACCCACACTTAGCACTGTGCTCCCAGCAAACCACATTAGAAGGGCGGAAATTCCAATCCGATTCTAGCCGGTGAAAAGTTGTAGATCCTCTCTAAGTCCAGGATGTTTGTCCAGAAGTTGTCGGTCGAGTAGAGTTTTCCAAACACCTCCTACAAAACCACATCAGAACCTGCGGTGCTTCGACTGGTCCAGGCTCAGGATCACCTTCATTTGTCCAGATATGTCGCACACACACGTGTGCGCTCAAGACGCCATTGGCCCTCCTCCGATATCAACTCTCATCCTCGGACTTTCTCCCTGTCTCACTCACTCTTTCTCACACACTTTCTCCGTCCTCGCCGTCCCTCCCTGTGCTGTGAAGTGGGGGTTCGTCCTCTCAGTCAGACCAGAATGGAAGTTATGTAGGGTTGGGCCCTCACACGCGTGTTGTAGTGAGGGGTGGGGAGAGAGAGCAAGCAGACATATATAAGGACCCTGTGGAATGAGGTGAGATGTCTGACCCCCGTGCTTTCAGGAAAATCTGTCAGCACATCCAATAATCAATATCAAGAATAGATAATGAAGTTACACTTATAGGTAATATAGATATGTTTGACTCCTGGGAGAGTAGAGGTGACGTCACCAGAGAGATATTGGATGTGTACAATAAAAACTGTAATAAACTGTGTCAAGTGTTCAGATCCTTAAGCCTTTGATACACAACATGGGTCAAAAGTGGGTCAAAATCCTTATTTAAATTTTCTTTTGTTACTTTTTGAATAATTTTTTTTTTTTGTATCACTACCCTTCTAATCCACAACATTTACTGTGTTGTTTCATGCATGAGTGTTTCTTTTCTATATATTTGAAATAAATGTATTTTTATCATTTAATATTCTTAGTATTCATTAAATATCTTGTTTTTGATTACCACAAATCATTGTTTTCCTTTTTCCTTTCTTACTTTATAAACAAACGTACATTTTGTATTTCTACATCACTTTTACACACCTTTTGCATTTTTGCATTTGTTTTTTATGTAAAAACGTTTTTATTCTTATGTACTATTTATATTTCCTTATTCTCTTGTCTACCTCATTTCTGACCTGCCTGCTGCTGTAACAAGTGAGTTTCCCCGGTGTGTGGATCAATAAAGTTTTATCTTATCTTATCTTATCTTTTTTTTTCGTTTTTTTCAATGTAGCATCAACCCTGTTATACCTCCACATACTCAGTTTGGATTTATAATCTCCTTGTGTGTGCACTTTGGTTTTGTATATTTGGATTTATCTTTGTTGTTATTGTTATTCTTTCCTGTTTTCCTTTAACTTCTTTTCTTACTCTACTTCCTGTCTTTGTCTGGTTTCCCTCCTTCATCGATTAGCTGCCCTGCCTTAATTAGCTCCAACTGGCTCTTTTGGGTATTTATCCTCTGTTTTTCGTTTACCTCAGGGCCAGTTCATCTCGTCACTTCTTCTGTGATTATTCCTTGTTTGTATGGGCAAGGGTTCATAGAATTCAAAAACCAAATCGGAATAGTAAACTGGAATCCACGATACAAGTGGCCAACTCTAACTAACACACACAACATAGACACACAGAAGGAGGAATAGACAGACACAAGAGGAAACAGGGAAAACAAGGAAAGCTGCGGTTGGGCCCAAGGCCGTAACAGCAGGAGATTCTGGATTTTTTACACCTCAAGATGGGCTGATGACAGCGACTCTGATTAGAGTCTGATCACCCTGTTTGTTGCAGGTTTAGAAAACTGTAGAAACTGCAGTAAAAGCATCTTATAGTGTGCCCCTCATTCATCTTTTCACTCACTCAGATGTCAGGAGCAGATGTGTGTCTCATGAGGGCAGACCGGAAGGCACAAAAACAAGCACTCACAAACACACACACACACACACACACACACACACACACACACACACACACACACACACACACACACACACACACACACACACACATAAATACATAAAACTATGCAAACTAGTAACTTAAAGTATACTTAAGATTGATTATTAAACAAATATTTTATCTGGTTTACTCTGTTGTTTTTCAATTTTTCACTAATCTCCATTTACCCATGTTAAGATAAATGAACAGTTATCAACAACATTAACACATGTGTCATGTACATCTGTATATTACTTAATATTACCTCTGCCAAGGAAGTTATGTTTTCATCTGCGTTGTGTCTATGTTAATCGGCAGAATTTTTAAAAAGCTGCTGGACAAATGACCAGGAAACTTAGTAGATGGATGTAGTATGGATCATAGAAGAACCCATTACATTTTGGTGCTGATCCAGGATTCTTTTGCACTTTCTGTAACATTGAAAGATTTGAGTGTTTTTCACCGATTTCCCAGGGAATAATTGATGGATCTTGATGAAAAAATTAGTTACTTAAGTAGTGTTACTGTTATTTCACAATAGTCTATCATGGGAGTACATGGACTCTCAGAATAAAGGTGTTAAAAACAGTTTGATGGACCTTCTCTCAGCGACTGAACCCAAAAAGAAACTAGAGCTAAAAATACTTGCACTGCAGGAACTAAGGCCCATTGGAATGTTCTTTACAAAGACATCGACACTCCACTGTAGCAGGTGTGTGTTCTGTAATCTGTGGTGTCTGTCGGTTATAGTGAGCTTGTTGAACTGGTTTGGGGTAAACTCAGGATCTGCACTGCTGACTGTCCACAGCATGGGATCAAAGTTTTAGATTAATACTAATGACTGGGAAATAGATTGAAAGCACATTTACATAATTGATGTGACATTTTTTTTAACAATAAAAACATGAAACAATACAGCAATGATATTGATACAAAGCATTTATACAAAATGATATATTCTGTTCATCAGGTTTTACAATCTCCTTCTACAGAGACATTATAAATGTATTATTATTGTTCAGGCCTGCATCCTTCATATTTGTCAAGTTAAAATGAATTTCATAATTTGTAAAACCAATAACATTTACCTGTGCTTGAAAGTTAAAAGTTTTGATTGCCTACCCATAATATTTACTATTTTATGTATTAATTATAAAATGTATTAACAATTTAAGAGTGTAGCAAACTGAATATTAAAACGCAGGTTAAAACGCAAATGGAGAGTTTATTTATCTCTCATTTCAGATTAAATTAGCAAAATCTGAAACATGTTTAGAAACATCACACCGAACATCAGGTCTGTTTTTCTTGGTTTCCAAGTTACGTTATTGGTGCAGTTGGAAATTGCAGAAGGATTTAAAAGTCCAAACAAATAAGTGTGACAAAAATAAATGTGGCAGACATGCAGCTCCCTGAATTTCCCGTCTTTTTGGTCTGCAAGTAAAACTAAATTCTTCACTCACTGAATGATTTTTAAACTTTTTATCCCTGAAACTATTTCCCACTTAAATCACTTTACCATTATACAGGTAAATGTACTTCACTGTACCTGCGGCATAGACACTGTACACACTCACACAGCTAAAACCACAATCAGTTCAATCCCTTCATGTGGATGTAACACCACAGCAGCAGTCATCTCACAGCTCCATATCCATGCACGTTAACTATCTGTTGCTGAGCTCTGTCTTTATCACATCAGTCCTCTGGTCTCTGTCTCCACCTGCAGGTACACTTTACACTGACAGATGTTAAAACAGCTGCATCTAAATCATGTCACCAGGCTGTCATGTGTTCACGTGATGTGGTCCAAGACTCATGCAGGGATATAGAAGTGTATGCATGCTCCAATTACTAACTATATACTAATAAGTAAATCCATCCATGCATTATCTATGCCGCATGTCATTTTTAAGGGTCTGCTGACATTGGGCGAGAGGCGGGGTCCACTCTGCACAGGAACAAATACATAAATGTGGAAATGTACAAATAAATGAGTAAATAATTGCAATTTCCCTGCATTTTCTCTACTGAGACAACACTGATAAACAAGGTCTGGCTTCAAAATAACTCGCATTTATTCCTCGACCTGCAGCTATTTTGAGGGCCAGTTCCTTCCCCTTGAAGGGGACTGGCCACACTGGTTATTGATTCAGTGTGGTGTTCCTGTAAAATGTCCAGATGAGTTGCTTCATCTGTGGGTAATGAAGATGAAATGAACTTTGTGAGTTTCCTCGTGTGAACATGTGCAGTACATGTGTGTGCATGTGCATCTGTTTATATTTATTGTGCATGCTTGAGTGGGTTGTTTGTTTGATATGCACCTCTTGTGTAACAGTAATTGTAGGTCACACATGAGTTTCACACTGTGCTGTCACGGTTCAGGTTTTTTATTCCAGTTCTTGCCAAAGGCAAAGCAGATTTATTTGCACCGAGCATTATCATAGACAGAGGTCATTCTAAGCACTAAAAAGCATTAAACACTAACAACATTGTAAATAACAATGTTGACACAGCTCAAGAGAATAAAAAAGCAGAATCTCAAAAATCTTGTGAGTAATTGTTCACAGGCTAAAGCTACAGAAGTCAAAGTGACATAGTGAAAGAAGATCATTTAATTTCCTAGTTCAAATCCTGTCTTCTCATATTAACTGTCTTTCTTGTCTGTAGGTATTTATTCTAAATATTTGTCAAAAACTATATCGGAGTGGCTGACTCGGTGACAAAATGACATCAGTGCAGTAGTGGGATGTAACAAAGTACATTTACTTTATTACTGTACTTAAGTAATATTTTTCATGTACTTTACTTAAGTAGATTCATTTTCAGATCGTTTTCACTCGACTACATATATCAGCAAATATCTTTACTTTCTGCTTCAGCACATTTTTACACTGCACTATGTATCATGTTCACATTGTTTTAAATATCTTTTTAAATAATCAATAATGAGAGGGGAATTGGTCCTATGATCCAATCAGAGTGGGCAGGTAACATTAGGTCCCGCCTCCTGCAGCAGCAGCATCACTGGTGTAGATGAAACACGAGAAATGGATTCAGAAGAAGCTGAAGAATTGTACTTAAGAACATTTTAGTCTATTTATTTGTGCTTTTACTTAAATATTTGAACACTTCGCCCACCGAGTATGTGGCCACATACTGGACCTTCCAAATAGGCCATTGCCCCAAACAGTTACATATTACATCATCAGGTCAATACATCCTGAACAATCACATCAGCCAAAGATTTATTTTCAGGACTTCCTCACAGGAACAGGAATAATCACAAAACTTCCCTTCTGTTAATCCTTCAGCTTTATATGTCCTATCTGTTTGTCTCTCGACTCATAAACCCAAGGAACTCTTCACCACAGCAGCTGCCTTCAGCAACCACTTGTCGTTGTTACAGCTGCCACCAGAGGACGCCATTGTAGCAAAGCGGACGCTCCATGTGCTCACACCACAGCTTTGTCCATGTAGGCTTTAGCCAATCAGCATCGACTTCAATATTTTGACGTAAAACAAATAATGGAAAAATAGTTATAGATATTTTTCAAAACAGTTTCTCTGTAATTATAGTTAAGTGGTGTGAGGCAGAATTTGAGAGTAAAGTTGAAACAGTGAGTTAAAACCTCCGTCACTGACACGCAACCGACACCATGCCTATAAACGGCCTGTGTCAGTGCCCATCGCTTTATTTGGCATCAAAGGCTCCGGGGACAGTTGGAAGTAATTAATTTGCAAGAGGGAGACAGTGTGTGTGAGTGTGCGTGTGACAAGTGGATGGAATGTACTCCTCCCTCACGCTCCCACCACACACACACACACTCCCACCACACACACACACACACAGATGGAGAGAGAGTCCTGCTCCCCTCTGTGTTGGGCCTCTTTTTGAAGTCCCTCCACGATAAAAAGAGTGAATGAGGGGCAGCAACGTGTTTCGTTGTGTGTGATGGTGACAGCCTGTGAAGCTATGGCCACATGCTGCTTGTTGACTGTTACCTTTAGGTGCCCGGATCAGTTGGGGCATGTGAGATGTGTGTACCATGAGGTGCATTGTGTTAGATCAAAGCTGTGGTCGCCATGGATCCAGGAAGGCACCTGAAAAATGTTGAGCAGCTCTTTAATGCTGCAAACACACACACACACACACACACCACACACACACACACACACACACACACGATGCCTCTGTTGAAGTTGCAAAACCCATTTCAGACATAACCTCGCATATTAGAAACTTTTTGAGATCAAATTTTCTAAATACTTTTCCTCATTGTCCTGGTAATCTAAGCAGTTTGTGTCTATAAATTCATATATTCTATTTATACAACCCTAAAGTAGAGGGTAGTAACTACAGTACGGCATTAGGAAATGTTTATTTCATCTGCTTATTCTACATCCCAAATATCAGCACGGAACTTATATACCTTGAACAAGCAAGAGAAAAAACCTTTGATAATCTTCAATGAATGTAAATGAACAGCATTTTGTCTGTATATAAAGATGGACGACAGATCTCCACTTCCTCCTGTTGTACAATAATAAAACTAAAATATCTCAGATATAGGTGCTACCATCTTGCTCCATCTTTTTAACATCAATTTCTACCAATGAAGATTTCAATTTGATGGAAAGCTGCTTTAAAGTTTCAGTATGTAGAACTTAGTGACATCTAGTGGTGAAGTTGCATCTTGCAGCTGAATACCCCTCACCTCAAGCTCCCCTTCCAAACATGAGAGAGAACCTGTTGTTGCCTTCAGCTGTCAGACAAAGGGTGTTTAGTTTGTCCAGTTTGGAGAAACATGGTGGCCTCCGTAGAGAGGTCCCGCTCCAGATGTGAATATATAGTATTTAAATATAAAGGGCCCATTCTAGGGTAAAGAAAACAACAATTTGTACAATTCAGATGAAACACACTAGGATTATTTTATATTTAACTTCTGCAAATAGATCCCTTTCAACTATATTTTTTACACTGGACCTTTAAGGTGATATTTTCTTTGTCAAGAATAAATCTAACTTTAAACATCAAGGTAAGACAACATGAGGCACATTTAACTTCAACAATTTTTATTCACTTTGTAATGTTTTCAGCTGCTGAATAACAGCAGCCTCTTCAGCACGCTCAACCGGAATGAAACAGCATCAAAAACTTCATGGCAATTTCTCTTTATCACTCAGACATTCAGTTCATTACTTTGACTTTATGAAAAACTATTAAGCGCAGGCGTCAGGATTAAGTCCACTGTTGTCACAATGTTGAGCCGTTTTCAGAATCGCAGCAAAGGTGGAAGTGCTTTTCTCAGCCTGCAAAGCAGAGCTCGTCAGACGTCTGTGGTCGGTCCTCACAGTCTCACTTCTTACCTGTGCAGGAAAAACAAACACAAATGAATAAACATTACAGGGTTTTTTTCTGTGTAGGGTTTGTGTCTGCGTGTCTCCTCCAGCTTCCTCCCTCAGAACATGCAGATTGGGGTTAGGTTGATTGGAGGCTCTACACTGACCGTACGTGTGAATGTGAGTGAGAATGGTTGTCTTGTACGTTGACCCTGTGATACACTGGCGACCTGTCCAGGGTGTCCCTGCTTCTCGCCAAATATCAAAAGGATAACTGCTATAGATAATGGATGGATGGAGGAATCATACCAGGACATGACTTCTTTGTAGATTAGCTAGAAACCAGAGATCTCTGCATGGACAATGGCCACATATTCTGCTAAATTGTTTGCATCCAGCCAATGTCTTTTTATACAATAAACTCCTCCGTACAATGGAGTATCAGGGTAATTTGGAAAAAATTCAAATCTGAGATTAACAGAATAATGCTGAGATTTAATAAGAAAAAAGTCATATTACAAAAATACACTCGTAATTTAAAGAAAAAAAGATTCTCTTAGGAAATAAGCAGCAAGGAGAACCTGCGCTTGCCAGACATCAACTCCTTCGGGATCAAAAATCTTGAACCAATCTCATTGTTTGTTGAGAAACTATTAAACCCCTTTGAATACCAACAATAATCCTCAGTCTTACACCACCAAACATTTCCTCTTCCATATAAGACACATTTCCACTAATTCACTGTGCAGCTCTTTCTTCAGAATAGACACAGTTTATTGCACAATCTGTTCAAAGTCCTGATATTTATGATGACGTGGAGCTGAGGAGCCAACAGATGAACTATTTTGGAATTAGTGAAACCTTTACTTCAGAGTAACTTCAGGAAGCCTATAATTATGACTAATTCTTGCAATCTTTGATTAGTTTCATTTTAAGTGGCCCTAATACTCTTCTGTCGTACTTCTGACATGTGTTTAATACAACAGAAACAGCTATTTTCAACAGGAACTTTTATACTTCTTGTATGCACTGTATGGTACAGGACAATCCTGTATATACTCTGCGTGCTGCTTCATAATCCGTACTGAATTTGAAACACTGACACAGGATACCCATTAAAAATCATTTGGAAAACAAGCACTGTATCATCCAGAGACGGCTGCTTTTCAAAAAAACCACTGCAACACGCGATGTAATAAATCCTGTCATCACAGCACAGACACAATAGCCATCATCATAATGCAGGAAGGAGCAGAAAGTTCTATTCGGAAGATAAGGAGCTTTTTTTTGGTTTTGCCAGAAGGTCAGCAGATGGTCCTAGAACGGGAGTGTATCAGCTCAAATCTCAAATCCTCCAGTGCACATCAACACTCTCGGGCAGATCATTTAACACAGGTTACACTGCAGGACAACTTCAGGGAAGGACAAACAGTCTCAGATAGTGTGTGGAAGTCTGTTGAGTGTGTGTGTGTGTGTGTGTGTCATCCGCAGGGTTCCACACGTGAAGTCCGTCATTCCAGATTCAAACCCCCCCTCAGCCTTTTCCTTTTAACTTTCCTCATGAAAGAAAAAGCAACCACAACTTTCTTAAGAGACACACACACACACACACACACACACACACACACACACACACACACACACACACACACACACACACACACACACACACACACACACACACACACACACACACACACACGGCAAATTGAGCAATATTATAAACAAAACCATCAATAGTGGCGACTACCAGAAACGCTACAATAGAACACCAGAGCAGCACCGTGCCTGAACAGACCACAGGGGCTCGTGCTGTGTGATGTGGCCAGAGCAGTGAGATCTCTCCCTGGGCTCCGAGTGTCTGTAGTGGTGTCCTGGGCCGCAGGGGATGGCGATCTGAACTAATTGGTTCATCCAAACACGCATCCTTATCTTCTGAGTCACGAAGAATTCTGCTTTCAAGAGGCTTTTTCTCATGAACTGTGGTTTTGGGGTTTGCGTGTGTGTGTGTTATTTTTTTTTTTTACCATGACAAGAATCGTGTGGTTTAAAAGCCTTCTGTTCTTTCTCGACAGAATTGATCCGTGAGGAGGAAAGATGAAGGGATGATAAATTTGTTTCTGTTGTGTGTCTACGAGTGTTTTAAGAGCTAATGAGTTTTGTGCGGTTCAAATGAGGTCTGGTGTGTTTACTTCTTTGTTATGTTTGATTTATTTGGGCTGGTGGGAAAGCTGTCAATCAAACTGGGGTGCAGACTTAACAGCAGGAAGGAGAACGCCTGAAAAGGTGGGTCCTCCGGTCTGGTGCAGTTTGTTTGAGGTTGAAAAGGAAAGCAGAGCAAACACTTGAACTATTTGACCCCTGAACCTTGTCTACATGTCCGTGTTACTTCTCTACACGAGTAAGACATAAGTGAAATAAGCAGTTACCATCATGGCTGGGTAGCTCCACCACGGAAAGCACTTGTTTTTGTTTACAGCACATTAACACCGACATGAGCCCTCATTCCAAAAACTCTCAAATCTCATGTTCATTATTGATATTTTTGTCTGCGTCTTCTTCCTGAATGGCTCCTCTTTATATTTGTATTCTTCAACTTCCGTGTCCATCACCGCTCAGAAACATCATCAACACGGCAACTCCCTCATTTAGAATTTCCCAGAAATGTTCCTGCTGTATTCTCACATGGGCATTTTCCAAATATTTTACCAGGGGACAGTTTTAAACAAACCATTTTATGGAAAAAAATGAACTCCTAAATGTGATATAATTTGAGGTACAAAGACTTTTTTTCACATTCAAGGGGTTTAATTAATGCCAGGACAGGAACTTAAATTGTGAATCTCTCAATAAAGCAACTCTTACTGAGAGCAGAGTGTGTGTTGCATTATGGGTTGTTTGTCGGCCAACTCTTCTTATATATTTTGTGTAATGTAGTCAGGTATAGAAGTGTTACTGCTGTCTAGTATGAAGGTTTGTGTGAGATGTTTTTCTGCTATAGAGGAAATAAATGAAAAAAAAACATCTCTCGCTTTCACTACAGAAATGGACCATGCGCCATATTTAACATGGCGTGGCGAGACGTGACTTGACTTGGTGTGGTCTGACACTCATATGACTTCCTTTTTACACCTCGTACTTTGGAAAAAGAAACAGTGTGAACACGAGCTGGCAAAGAACCACATGTCAACATGTAACATCACCTGTCCTGTCCTCACCTGGAAGCTTGAGCCACTTGGGCACTTTGCCCAGGTCAGATCTGGTTGTTTTAGCCGCCTGGGTGGGTGCGGAAGGGTCTCGCTCATCCTCTGTGGACCCACTGGTGTCTGACGTCTGCTCAGGAGGGGACAGCGGCTCCTCTGAGTCCACAGAGCTGGAGGAGGGTGTCGGGGACTGGATCATGCAGCTGAGGTAGAAAAAAGGGATAAAGAAAAAGGTGGACAAGTGTCACCAGGACAGTTTTGAGAAATGCAGGATGTTTTTTTGTTTTCTTTAAGTATTTAAAGCAGCATTATCTTTTGGAAGAGGAGCTGAGCCAGAAATCAAATAACAAAGTGAGATAAAGATCTAAAAGCGAAGAGGAGTGATGACCTTGTTAAAGAAGCAAGAGGACGACAGGTGGGGGTCACTTTAGGGAAATAGGCTCTATCTTTAGAAGGAGTGGAAAACTGTGTGTGTGTGTGTGTGTGTGTGTGTGTGTGTGTGTGTGTGTGTGTGTGTGTGTGTGAAATGAGGGTGCATAGGGGCACCTGCTGTTTAGGCAGAACCTCAAAGGCATTCCAATGATGACAGCTTTGTGACAGGAAAATAGGCCGGTTGCCGCAGGCTACAAGTGCATATATAAATATATATTTATATATTTTTAAAAATATAAATATACACACATGGCCAGGCGCTCGTTTAGAAATGCATACCTCACAATGGTCTCATTTGCTTGCAAGGCTGAGACAGAGGATTGAAGGAGTTCCCTCTTTAAGTAAAAATCTGTGGAGGAAACAAACAGGCACAAACACAACGTTAGCTATTGTTCTATTATATTACATTCCTCTGTAATACTCCAGTATCTAATTCAAATCAGCATGTGACAGAAAAGAAGAAAAGAGACCCCATTAAAGACCTGTCTTATCGTCGGAGCCGAAGTAAACCACTGCACCAGGAAACAAGTCGGCCTGCAGACAGACAGAGAGAGAGAGAGAGAGAGAGAGAGAGAGAGAGAGAGAGAGAGGAGGAGGAGGAGAAATGAACAGAAGCCTTCAAAAATGTTTGGCACACAAGTCAATTTCTGCAAAACACAGAAAAATCCAAACAAAAGTGGCTCCTGCTGCACACAAACCAAGTGCCGCCGCCACATCCAAGACAAAGTCAAGTTGATTTCTGAGGATGATTCATTGCTCGGGGATCTGAAGCAGAAACCGTGGTTCTTTGAAGCAAAACCACAAAATGAGCGCCAATCAAATGGTTTGTGAAAACACTTTCACCCCTCAAGCACAACACTCCTCTCCAGTGATAGTCTTAATGGTTATAATGGACCAGTCGCAGGCTGATATTATCAACCGTACAATTATGAGGTAGAACCACAGACAGACAGGCAGGCAAGAGGGGCACATGTCTGATTTAAACAGAGAGCAGACAAACAAGACTGGTTCTAAGAACAACTTCATCTCCTGCTCATGCACACATTCAGATTATCAGGTCAGCAGAAGCACAATGTTGAGTAAATGTTGTGGTTAATACAAACACTAGGTTTCAGCTGGTGGTCACCGTGTGGCCAGGGACAAAGCTCAAATTCTTTGCATTTTGCATTTTTGCATTTTCTTCCAGTTAAAATATCTTATCATGATGTAAAACAACCTTAGAACAAATAGGCCTCATGATGATGTTTACTATAAATCACATATAAATATAGCCATTTAAATTCTATATATTTTGTTGAATATGTATTATATTTGGATTTATAGCTTGTGGTTACACTGTAATATGTCAAGGCTTCATTAGATTTCTATCATAAGGGTTTGATAACAACATCTTAGCATGTGGGCAGCTGTGGCTCAGGATGTAGAGCGGGTCGTCCACTAACCAAGAGGTCCTTGGGCAGGACACTGAAACACAAATTGCCCCTGACGGCTGTGCCAGCAGGGTGTGAGTGATGTGTGATAGAGAAAGTGCTGCACTGTATATACTGTATAAATGGCAAAAGTGTCATGTTAAGTGCTTTGAGTGGTCATCAAAACAACAAAATCTCTGTATAAAACACAAACCGTTTAACATTTGGAAACATTGCCATTTTTTATATTGATGTTTATTACCTAATCAATACAATGATGGTTCTCACAGACACTCTGGACATTGATTTGTCACTTTTACAAAACAGGCACCTGCCCCTGAGTCCCTGTGCATTAAACTGTGTATTAAACTTCACCCATGCATCTTTTTTTGGGTTTGATTGATGACCTCATGTTAGCAGTTTACACAGACTAAGATATACTGTATAATCTGTGACAGACCTGCAACTAATGATTCATCTGCTAATTATTTTCTCAATTGATCAAAGATAATAAAAAACTGTGAAAAATAACTGTCAGTTTCCTGAAGCCAGCAACAAAACTCTCACAATACTTGTGCTTGTCTGATAAACAGTGCAAACCCCAAAGATGGTCAGTTTATTATGAGACAAAGTCCTTTTTGGACCGGAAAATATTTGTGGATTAATTGTTTCTCTAAACATCAAGTGAATCGACAGAAACTGAACTGATTTCTCGCCGGGTGCAGTCGTCCTCTGCTCTCTCAGACCTTTATGATAAAACACTTTTTAACAGCTTTTCAACAGATGTCAAACATGAGCTGTTGAGTTAGTTTCTGCTCGAGAACACCAGCGGACACAAGACTTAATAACCCTCTTGGATGTGGTATCATGGTATAATCTCACATGGTTCTACAATAATTTTTTCAATGTTATGATAATTTATCAATTAAAAAGCCAGATGTTTGCTTGTAGCTGAATGTCAAATGATTTGCTCTCTAACACTATCACATATGAAGCCTTCATGTGTTCATTAGAGACAACTTTTACAAGATTCCTGTCTCTAAATCAGTTGGCTTGAAACATTAAAGCCGGCCTGAGCCTGCGTTTGGAACCATCTCCTGGATCTAATGTTAGCTTAGTTACCTAATACATGGGAGCTGCTGGTGACGGTGAGCTACAGCATCATTTGTCTTGTCGGCCGACAACATCAGAAGTCGTTGGTACTGTAAAGCCGGTGAAACATTTTCCACGAATCTTATCCCCACGCTGTTTCTAACCAGCAGTGTAAAAAGAGAAGGTATGACTGTGGCTGGGATTAGGTGGGTTTACCCTCCGCCACAACCTGTCGTGCATGCACGCACGCTGTCCTTTCTGTCTTTGTCCCCCCTTACCCTCACTAACTGGTGGCTAAATTGGGACGTGCTGGCCTAATTGCTATTATCACAGTCCTGTGAGCAGGAAACAATGTGTTACAGTGAAACTACGGACATTCCTGCAATCCTGATAACTCTGGCAGCCACGCTTCCAGTCGGGATACGACAGGGCAGCAGGACAAGATCTGTATGTGAGTGTGTGTGTGTGTCTGTGTGAGAGAGGGAGAGGGGGAGAGAGAAAGAGAGAGAGAGCATGAAAAATATATAAGAGAGGAATGAAGAGAGAAAAAGAAAACGAGGCAGAGCAAATCCTGATGGAGGACAGAGGGAGAGACGGATGAGGGAGGGGACGCCTATCAAAGGGCTTCTGGGTTGGGAAACATTCCTTTCTTGACATGATACAAAGTGATTAGACTGTGTGTGTATGTGCGTGTGTGTGTGAGTGAGTGAGAGACAGACATAGTACATAAGCATGTGTTTTTATGTAAAAAAAAAAAAGATTCTTTGAGTGTGTCAGAGATTGATGTATTGATGAGGAAATGGAGCCAGACGAAAGTGTATGTGCACGACATGACACCAAGTGGAATAAAGATTTAGTTTTTATGCAATTTAATGCTTTTAAGTCCCTAATGGACAGAGACATGGTGGTGACGACGGAAGGGGTGGAGGGGGGCTCGGGCACAAGCGAGGGATAGTAGTGGTGGTGTAGTAGTTGGGGTACAGGAGAGGGGCGTGTAGTGAAAAACAGACACGGAGGGTTCAGAAAGGGACAAAAACATGAAAAACAAAGCGACAGATGACTTACATCACAGCATCAGATTGGATTCAGAAATGGTGGCACCAGAAGGACACACACACACTAACAAACATTTCAAAGTGAGCTTTTCACGATCATTATCTTGTGTCCCTCCGAGGAGCTGAATTTTCTTCATCGACACGATACATCACTTCAAACGACTCTCTCTTCCTCCCCCTCATTCCTCCACTTCTTCACTTGTCTGCTTTAGGTTCCACGATATAACAAGGTGGGACTTGAGCGCTCTTTTGTGCATCAGTCAATGTTACTATTAATTATGGCATTTAAGCAAAGATCAAATGCACGTTGACGGGACATGAATAGGTTTTTAAGCTCAAGTTAAATTGATGCATCTTTGTCCCCTTATCTTAATTTGATGTGATGTTGCAAATTAAGCTGCTGTGAAGCTGGAAAAATTATAAGTGTGTGTGCGTGTGCCAGAGAACAACTTTTTATGTTTTTTAATTTGTATCTCTTTGCTCTCGATTCTAACTGTGCAGATCGCTCTGAACTCGAAGGCAACAAAACATCAAGGCTGCCCATTGCTCTGAATGTATGTGTGTGTGTGCGTGCGTGCCAAGATCAAAGCGGGGCCTGTATTAACCCCATGTGCCAGCCTGGGAAAAATCAAGCCCAGCTGGGGTCAAGGACAGTGGAGAGAGGGGGGAACAAGTGTGAGAGTGTGTAGGAGCGAGAGAAGAGGGGGAGAATGGGAATGTGCTGGGGCTTTGAAGAGGAGAGAGCGACCAGCAGATACATTTTACAGTCAGTCTGTGCGTGTGTGCGTGTGCGTGTGTGTGGATGCATGCATTGACTTCTTTTACTGTATTCATGATGTTTGTGGGGTCCAATAGCCTTTAGGAGACCAAGTTAAAAAACAAAACAAAACTGTGAGTCAAATAGTTGTGTTTTGGAGTTTGATGCTACATCCACATTACTATGTTTTAATCTGAAAAAGCCTCAACTCTGCTACAGATACGCCTGGTGTCTCCAAAGTATTTGAGCCGTTAAGACAGCTGCTCCCTGATTTAGTTAGAAAACTCCAGGGCAGCACTTTAGTCTGTACGGGCAGAAACTAAGATGTTTGAAAACAATGAGGTAGACACTCACAACAACTTGCATTAGCCTCGGCTACCATTGTAGAACACATCATGGATAATCAGTTACAAGCCTTGCAGACCCTGTTGTCTTTGCTAACAGCTGTTGTATGGTTAAATTCTGAATTTTACAATTATTCAAGCGTCTGTGACAATTCCAATGTCCAGCGGGACACACATACCTTCCTGTTTACCAGCATGCACATGCCTAGCGCATGCCTAGCGCATGATAGTGGTCATGCGGATGGGATGTAAAACTGAAATGCTGCAAAAATGCTTGTGTGGAAAGAGATTGTTTTAGTTTGAAAACGCAGTGTGATGTGGTAAAGTGATGCCTTCATACTATAAAATATCAATGTGAGGACTCTTACCTGGAAAAGTGAAGCTGAAGGGTCATCTAGAATGGTTTTTGGGGGTGTGATGACTGAAACAAAGTTTTAAAGCAAAAACGGGGTTAATTACAAACTGGGAACATTCTTACTAATGAACACGAATCCTAGAACCAAAGGAAATTTATATTTGTCATAGTTATTAAAAAATGGACAGAAATTATTGATGTAGACATGTAATATGTTAAACTGCAGGGTTTCCCAAAACAATAGGATCAGTTCTCATCTAAAAGAAATGCTGAGGAACATTGAACAGATTGAACTTCTTTTTTCAGGAAACAATGAATAATAGCAAGTCGACTGTGGAAACGCTGACACATATTTGTACACTAAAGTAAATCAAGTTGAATTAGAGAATTGATTCAACTTTGACCTCCTAATGTTTCCTGTGCAATAATATCCACCAAGGACGTTAGGGTTTCATCCACGTTTGTTTGTTTGTTGGCAGGATTGCGCAAAAACTACTCAACCAATTTTGATGAAATTTGGTGAAGTGATGGGGCCTGACCCAGGGAGGAACCCAGTAAGCTCTGGTGCAGATTACTTTGTTTAACATTGTGAGATAGGGCATTTTTTCAACAAATTCATTTATTTGTTCATTATTTATTGATAGTGTGGATAATTGATTTGTTTGTTTAATACTAATTATCTGACTGCTACTTGCTGCAGCTCTGGAGCTGAGCAATTATTCTGATGGGTGCAATGTTATCATAACTGAAGAAAAATGGTCAAAGCTGAGACCTGAGTTAATAAACCAGGATTATCCTGTAAATGGACAAAGTGTTAATAGAGAGAACTATAATTCAATGACACGTTCAAACCTATACAAAGATGCTACATGGTGGATGCTGGTGCTTGATGATGTTGTGAAATGAAATGAAACTTACACAGGTAGAAACTAAGCTGAGGATTCTCCAGATGACTCTTCACAAAGCTCCACACGGTATCAACTGGACAGAAAACACATGGGACATGCATCATTATGCATCAACAAACAAACTGTGTGGAGTAAAGAAAAATATATTTTTCTGATGGAATTTCCCTTCAATTTGTTGTTGTGCTGCTTGTCGTGTTGCTGTTGGGGCTGAGATGGATCTAATCCCTGGAATTACAGACCTGTCTCATTCTTTCTGTCTCTCTGTCACTCTGGTGTGGCTGCGCTCATACATGTGGTGAGGAGGCCGCAAGTAGCTTGAACATTGCAGCCATACCTGTGGCTAGCCAGCTGAAATGAACACTCTCCACATGGCATACACAAACATACACAGACACACAAAAGGAAATGCACACACCTGTCTCCAGGGGCCTGAAGAAGCCTTGTAGGACATGCCTGTCTGGAAACTGGACCCTCAGGACCACCTGGAGGCACACGGGCAAAGAGTGTTCATTTTGAAATCGGTGCATTTCACACAAGCAAAAGACATTGTGGTTATTTGTTTGTCTCTTACTCACTTTGGGATATCTGTACATCTTCTCCTTCATCTGGTTTTCTCTCAGAGATTTAGTCATCAGTGGAGCCTCCTCCAACACCTTCCTACAGAAAGAGACGGACCGGGTTACAATGAAATGAGCTGTGAGACACAAATGCAGGTTTTAATATCAGTAATATAAAAGATGAACAGAGAGGAGAAAGAGTAGATATTTCTTCATCTGCTTTGACTCGTGTGTGGCCGGATATGTGTGTGTACGTGTTGGCGGTAGAAATGAATTGCTGTGGTCGGCTTAATTCCCCCCTTGGTAATTGTAGTCACTGAAACAGTAGTAGCGTCGGCATGATGCAGCCAGCTAAGTCAATATAGATGGAGATTGAAGGATGTACACGTTGAGGTCTCGACCTGACGGTGTTTGGTTGATGGCTGGAAGGTAAACGTCTACACACAACAGGCTTACCAATTGCTCCCTGTATGCCATATTTAGAAGCTTTTGTAGTGTGCGTGGTGTCTTATAAATGAGAACATGCTTGAAAACACCCACACACAATGTTTCAGCAGCTGTGGTCTACAGCAATCACATCCAGAGTAAACTCGCCTGCATCTGTTTTGAAGAAGCTCTCATAAATAAATAAAAACTTCAAACTCACAATAAATAAAAACTTCAAAACACACACAGCCATGCCCGACACTCTCCCTGCCTATGGCCTCTCATCATCATCGCTATGGTATTCTGCAATTAAAGATTATACATGGACGAAACACCGCAGGACCAAATAGCAAACTGACTAATTATCTGTTACAAACAGAGCAGGATCATGTTTTATCTGGATGTGTTTCTGCAGCAAGAAATTATTTATACTGATTATCACACACAGCCCTCTGACCTTTCGTCAACAACCTCCATTCACATCCTCCTCCTCACCTCTCGCTCTTCAGCTGGGCGAAGCGCTTCCGCACGTCATCCACTGTTATTTCAAAGAACTCGTCGGGTAGATCCCTATGGTCCGCAGACTTACGGGACATGGAGTCCAGGTGGTAGATGAGAGGCTCCCTCTCCACTGGCTGCAGAGAGAAAGTGATAGAATGAAAGGATGGAGACTGAAAAAAGACGACACTGATGGTTTCATGTAAAGCACCTTGAAAAGTCCTGGTTATGTCTGTAATTATAATAAGTTACAAAAATCAATCTATGTCCATTCAAGGTGGAAATCCACAAAACGAGAAGTAGATAAGGAAGTTAAAGAGCAGAAACTTATGACTTGAAACAAATGTTTACCTCCAGGAACTCCTCCCCATGATCCATGTCCTCATCTGGCTGGTTGGCAGTGACATGACCCTATGAAAGGAACAGAAAAGCCTGTAAGTTTTACCCTGTAACATGTGAGGAGACTTTTTTGTCTTTTGTGTTCAAAGGTCAAATATTAACTTTTAATCCTAAAAAAAAGTAATCTAGATAAATCTGTCAATTGGGAAAAGAAAATGATTTTTTTAAAGTTATATTGTATCAAGCTGAGCTTTATTCGCATGGAACAACTCTATCCCCTCATTTCCTGTCTATTTCTACACTGTCCACTATTAAAAATAAAAAGTTATCTTTCGATATCTCAGATATAAGCGATGACACTTCAGAAATTTAATAACTAGACGATCTTTCCTTTAAGCTCAGTTTTAGATATGATTTTATTTTGCTGCTTTGCTATGGGGCTGTCATGCTGTTAGAGGATCACACCCTGAAATGATATGATTATATTTGCATTGTTCTTACTGGTTTTGGAATCGACCTCATTACTTAAATAAGGAGCTTTGTGCCGAGTTTCACTTAAAAGATAACTTGTAAAATAATAAGATAATTTGGGAAAATAACGTGTTAATAAGCCCTCATTGGCTCAGAAAACAGTATTAAATCATCCTAAAACAAGATCTTCAGATTTTCTTGATTTGCTCTTCTTGTACTGAGAAGTCTCACCTTGGTGCTCGAACCGTGGCTGGATTTGGCTTTCTTGGCTTTGGGTGACTCCACTGCCAGAGCGGACAAAGACGGTGATCGTCCGACTGCTCCTCCCGCTGGACCCCCGAGGCGCTGACCACCTCCAGAGAAGGGGATGAATGGGGCTAAGGGAGCGGAGGATGAGGAAGAAGATGGATGAGAGCTTAGTCCTGATGGCCCTGCTTCCTCGCCATCGTGTTCTGAGACACTTCTCTCCACAGGGGGGACTTTTGGCCGAACTGCATCCTGGGGGTTCAGAACCTCTTTCTGTTTTACAGGAACTTCCTGTTGAACAGGAAGTGAGCTTGCGACAGAGGCAGGAGTTGGCACAGGCCGGGTTTCCATTGGCCTATCAGGGCTTGAATTTTTAACTTGCTCGTCTGTTGTTGACGTCGCTGGATGTGATGAAGCAGGATCGGGCTGTGATGATGTGCTATGGGTGGTTTCCTTGGCAACAGGCGTGGTTGGAATAGCAGCTGTTTCAATGGCTTCTCTGTCATCTTCCTCTCCAGGAGATTTGTCCTTTTTGAGTAAAAACCTTAAAAAGAAAAACATCAGCATGAACTCACAATCAGTCGGGCTCTAGTTTACATGATATGAACCCACTTCAAACTTGTTTTTTGAATGAATTATTATTAAAAGCACACAAAAAGCATGTAAAAGATTGAAAACAAGCAGGTTACCGGACAATGGCACTTCCTCCTGTGAGACCCAGTGACTTCAGAGTGGTCTTCTTTAGTGCTTCTTCCCCACTCACCTAAAACATGTACACACACAAACAGTTGTGTTACCATAAATCCCATGTTCCATGTCTTGAAAAGAGAGCGTTAAAGGAACATTCCATACCTCATCTCTCATGTAAACACAAACAGGAGTGGATCCTGAGTCCGACAGCCCTGAAGCACTGGAATAAGTTGGTGACAGGAAGAGAAAGAGATGTCAAAATTAATGGTGATTGATTTTTATTTGCTTAAGCTGTGAGTAAACAAAACCCAGGAGTGACTCTCTTGTTGAGGGAAATCATCTCTGTGATTTTACAACAAAACCTCATACGTAGCAGTGGCATGCTGTTTGCATGTGTAAACCATGTGTGCACAATCTCGTGTAGAAACTAACTGAACCATAAATGTTTTACTATTGTTTCTGAAACATCTAAGCTTACCCCTCTGCTTCACAACATTCCCAGAGCTTTTCTTACGCTGGTGTGGAGCTAAAATTAATTTCATGGAAGTGTAACTTCCTTGGAAAAGGATTAGGATACGGAGTGATGTCATTTAATAGAGATGAGATGAGGGCTGGACAGACATGAGCACCTGGGACCTCACAGCTGGAACTACTGAGTAACAGCTGCATGTGTGTGTGTTTAAATGAGCAGTGGTGATGTGTGGGAAAGATCAAACTTCAGAAGAGGAGTGGTGAGAAGAAAGGATGGTATCTAACACAGCGTTGCCTGAACTCATTCCTGCACAATGACCACCTTCACCTTTTCCCGGCCGAGTGGAAAGTCAAGGAAAACACACACGCGCGCGCACACACACACGCACACACGCACACACACACACACACACCTTGTGAGGACCAGACTGGGGCTAAAGATGTATTGCAATATGGCAAATATAATACAACACTATAGTGTTCAAAACACAAATTAATTACATGCATTACATAAAACTCTGTGTGTCAACTGAAAGTTTGATAATATTGAAAACAAATCTTTACGTTTTTGTATTACATTTTTACTTAAATCTTTCTGAAAATCATTTAGATAAATTATTTTATTAAAATAGACAGAAGTTGTAGAATAATAATCATATTATCAGCATATTGGATCGAACAAAACATTGTTCGTAAGGAGACTGAGATGGTTGAAGCCTTTTTGGGCTCCACTGATTTAAGACATACAATTTCCACAGTGAGGTGAGTCATAGATCTGGTTGGATCAGCAGTACAAAAGATGGAGATCTAAGTTAGAAAATATCTGGTTCTTTGATAAAAAGTTGAGGTTATGAGTCTGAGGAGCTACAACCATGAGGTGAGACGTTAACTACCTCTTTAGATGAGAAAAGACAAGTCACTGTGCTTAAAAAAGCAAACTGAAGCAAAGGATCACAGAACTGTGAAACATGATTTTACAATCTGCAATCAGTCAACTGCAGTGATGATGGTGCTGAGGCTTATGGGAATTGTAGTGTGGAGAATGTCAAACAAAAAAAAAAAGGTCTCAGAAAGGTTGAACTTAAGAAAACTATTGGCCAACACGTAAAGCCTTAGGATCGTTATATTATTACGGTAAGTTCTGTGTTTCTGTATTAAAACCACTGATGCTATTGTTTAAAGAAACATCTGAACTTGGAAAACAGAAGAGTAAAGCACTTCTCTGCTGTTTCTCTCTTGAAACCTCAAACCTATCTGAGAAGAAAATCCCTTTTCTCAGTTTGGTCCTCACAAAGACAGACAGAAACTTTGCACATGCACATGACACACACCTAATCTGAGGGAAATGTGTGAGCAGCTCCCACAGACTTTGTCCACAAGAGAAGGAACCCTGGAGCCGAGAGCCGTCCTCCATCTGAAGAGCAATCCGCACCTGAGGGATATGAAACCACAACTGTATTTTATATGTGAAAGACAAAAATAGACCACACACAGGTCAAAATGATCTCTTGAGCAGCGGCTCTAACATAACTACATCCAGTGTGTAGGAACTGTAATGGTGTGATAAAGATGTGATAGATGTGTCCTGAATGGATCTGATCCAGAATTATATCATAAACGTTTAAGAATCCAAGGCCACAAGGATTTTCAGATTTTTTTAACCTTCACCAAAGAGGATATGCTTTTTTGGGTTAGTTTGTCAGCAGGATTACGCAAAAAAGAAAAAAGCTAAACACACATATTTCAAAGATATGTCCAGCTGAATAGAACTCAATAGAAAAGTGGATAAAAAACTGCTCCTCAACCCTTTCTTATTGTAGGATTGTGTGACAAAAAGTTTCCTTAAACACAGAAAAGGAAATGCACTATATTATGCATCAACTCCCTATTTCAAAGCTCTTGGCTCAACAATCTCAGTCAATTATGCAGGAGAACAATTCTTTGCAAATCACACTTGATTTAGCTGCACATCTGGACCTGTCTCCGTCTGACGAAGAGCAACCCCAGACATCAGAGTCTGTTGCCTGGTGTTACTCTTTTTTTTTTTGGTGTTGTTCTTTCTTTGTCTGAGTCACTCAACAAGTTGTTTGTGTTTACTCAGCAACCATGTAGTCCAGCACAGAAAACCTGCTGCATGTCGGCACACCGGGAGAGATGAAATGAGCGCCATGGCTGTCAACGGCCAAACATGAAACACTCTCGTACACCGGCTTGGCTGACGTTAACACTCTGTGTGTGAGGATGTGTACGGTGCAAGGGCGAGAAGTCTGAGTGTATTATATCTGTGAGGTATCAATACTCAACCATCCATTAAATGAATAAGAACAAGAGATCAAACCCAGCCGTGATTTTACAGCTCAGATTATGATGCCATGATGTCATAGGAAACTACAGCTCACTACAACAAAGTGTTTTTGGATGAAAATCAGAGACAGACAAAAGACCTAACACCAAAATATTGGAACAATATTGATTTTGAAATTGCAGGATACATATCATCTGGGATGTTTTTCCCCAGAGATAATTATGGGTATTATGTGCGTTATTGAAGAAGAGGAATTTCCTTTCTTTCCAACTGATACATCCTCTTTGGTCGGTTTTAGTTTTGGCCAATTTATGGTTTTCTCACACTGCTGTCATGGCACCTGTGCCCATGTTTCTGTGTGGCATAGATTCTCTGCACTTTGATACACGGTTTCTTCACACCTGTCAGAATTTAACTCTGTGAAAAGTGAAAGCTCCAGAGAACTATATATTAGGTGACTGTCAATATAGGTGATATTTAGTACGAAACATACTGTGATAAAGACAGAAAAAAAAAAAAAGAACAAATGAGAAATCAAATGAATGCAGAGGCTTCCACAGTAGGCACATGGTTTGACTAGCGATCTACACACTGTGGCCTTCACAGCAACTAGATCTTAACACATCATTACAGCGCTCTAACTACAGATGAAACAGTTTGAGGATTCACAGTGAAATTCCCTGTTGTAAACTTAAATGTTTCAAATAAAAATTATCATTAGTTACTAAATTTGAAAAAAATACTGCTCAACATCAACCAAATTCTGTGCATCCAGTAATGTGGGCTTATTAGCATTCACTGAAAACATGGTGGAAGGCATTTACAACAATCCAGATGTTTTTCAGGCGTCGGACTAAGTCTGAACTGGATCATATTTTGCTTTTATAAGAGTCCTGAAAGAAACCTGATTGAAAATGCTCACCTTGTCTGCAGAACATGCAGAAAGATCATTTCAAAACACTTTGAAAGCAAAGGAGGTAACTATCCTAGTCAGTCTGTCTAACATGCTCATCCCTTAACAATACAAACTAAAGCTTTCAGAGTTATCAAATCTTGTAACTACACTTCACATATTTGTGCTGCTGTAATTAACATGTGACCTTACTCACCCATTACACATTTAAAGTTTTTCAGCAGGAGAAACACTGTAGTGTGTGTTTGTGTGTGTGTGAAAGAGAATAATAACAGAAATAATAGCAATCATAATTCAACAACACAACTTTTGAAGCATTTTCTGCAGTCTAATAATATTGATATAATATTGATAACCATGATAATTTTTGGTCGCTATAATCGTGTTATAACATTTTTATTCTATTCACCACCATCATCAAAACACCAAATAAGTGAGTAAGTCTTTAGGAAAAATGCTGTTCACCCCTACATTAGCATTCAGAGACTTGGAGAGTATCTGTTTGTTTTTCTTTTGTTTGCTGGTCCATGCTGACTCACAGTCAACTAATCCAGTATTTCAAACATATTTGACACTTCTACATTAATAAATGACACCTAACAAAGGGACTATGTATGGCTCCACTTCAATGTGAGACATGTGCTAATGAGGAAAGCTTACAGTTTCATGTTTTACTAAATCAGACCTAGGAACCAGACCTCCGTGCTCTGACTAGCAGACACTGTTACACATTGTACTTCAATAATACAGTTACTACTATTATCATTATTATGTGGTCAGCCGCGACAATTTGACACTGCTATCATACTGTCTGTCCAGATTCATGTCTCTCTCTTTCACTCTCTCTTCCACTTTCACTTTCACACACTCACACACTCACGCATTATATTGGAACTAACCTGGCTTTCGGCTGCAGGTTGTTTCCTTGTACTTGTAACCATTTCCAATTTAGCATTATTGGGCAGGTTGGCAAACCTCAACGGCACCGTCAGGTCGATAACAGTCCTCTGAAACCTGTCGTAGGATGATGACAGAGGTGAAATATGTGAGCATCACTATATAATACTTTTTTTGCTTTTTGATAATCAGAAGAACCAAATATCTCTCATCTAGAGCTGCTGAAAGCTTAAAAAAAAAGAAAAGAAAAAGGATCCAGGCACTGAGAGCAAGTTAGGTCAGTGCATTAAAAATAAGAAACACATTTTGCATTTTGAGGTTTATAAACTATGTCCTGAGTTGTATCTCACCTTTGCAAGTTAAATGTTTTGAGGCACGTTTGTCTGTTTTTTTCCTGTTGCTAACCTGTCCAAGTACACTTTGACATACTTTACACTATAATGTACTGTTACCTAACTTACCAATCAAATCAAAATTAATTGCCCTAATAATTTGAGACAGGGCCCTACAGCTTATTAAACAATAAAAGAATATATTTGACTGGTTAAATATCAGCAGCCACGTGAGTTCACATATTATTGTTCACTGCTGTTAACTTATCAAACTTAACATCTCACATGAGATACTAAACCTGATTCAGTTCACACATGTGGTTTAACATCTTAATAACGTATCTATCACTGCCTTAGAGATATTTAAACAGGTAAAACGTACTGGATTGTTTTACAGTCATGGCTATGAAGCAAAATAACACAGTCTATTGACAAGGAATAAAACACGTTGGCTTCCTTATATAAAAAAAGGATATTGCACATAAGCTGCTAATATACATAGAAAACAATAGTATTACCTATAATCAAGCAGTCTGAATGTTAGGCCTGATCATGCTCTACACTACAAACACTGCGAATGTGGTCATCTGGTTACAAGAGACGTTTCATTTTCACAGAGACATATTTTTACTGTCACCAGGGACATAAAGTTAAGTGTTTGTTCACGTCATGACTGTGACAGCAGCTGTGGACGTATATAAACCAGGAAATACAGCTTTAAGAGGCAACCAGTCCATTACACACTGAAGACTGGAGGCTAGGACTCATTCAGCTCATGTACCAGCACTCTGACAGCTACACTAACCCACTGTCAGCCTCACTCACTTCAAACCGTGATCGTCCGGGTTAAATCCATGTTTTCTGCACACGTCCTCCAGCACCTGAGGGTGACACAAAGCAACGTACATCACACAACGCAGCTACGTGTTGTGGTTTCATCAGAAACTGATCTGTCACTGGCTAACTGCTGCTAGCCGAACAAGCTAGCTCAGAGGAGAACAGTTCGCGCGCTGGGAAACTAAAGAACAGACTTTAACCACGTTTTAATGTCAGACAACGTGAAACGTGCAGTAAACACGAGTTACCTTCAGTAACGGTGTGTTTGGAGACACTTTAAATGCTTCTCGTCTCCCATTTGGAGTGAGGATCGTCACAGCTGTACCGCTGGCTGCCATTGTGTGCCGTGACGTCACAGTGTTTGTTTGAAAAAACTTTATTGACTCCAAACCGGTACAATGATTTAAAGGGTCAGTTCACTTACATTTTATGGATTCAAAAAAATGTTTCTAGGGGAGTAAGATGAGGCATTGATTTCACATGCAATCAATAATAATAATAATCATCATCATCATCTTTATTTGTATGTCACTTTTCTTAGTTACAAAGTTACTTAACAAGAGGATAAAAACAATAAAACAACAATAAAATAAAAAAAATTAACAATCCAAGGAAGGAAAACTATTTACTATTTATTTTTAAAAGAATAATTTTGGAGACTGTGATCAATGTAAAAAAATTGGTCTATGTCCAGTTAACTAATTCATGATGAAAAGTTTAACATATATATATATATATGATTTTTCTCTCTCTCTCTCTCTCTCTCTCTCTCTCTCTCTCTCTCTCTCTCTATATATATATATATATATATATATATATATATATATATATATATATATGTAGTCACGCTAATCTGGCTAAACAAGCCTTCACGCACATTGACCCACACAAGACAGAAAAGATAGATCCTGTCTGTAAACTGGCCAACAACATCTCCAATCTGTTCCCCATATGGATGACTTCATACATGATGTGCCATATGCAGCTCGACAGGCAACCTTTAAAGAAATGTACAGAATCATGGCTGTTTTCCCTCAGAAAGATTCCAATCAGATCAAAGCTGGAATCAGAGCAGACAGACAACAGGACACATGGTGCCAACAGATGGAGAGGTGTGAGGCCTGAGCTTCAGAGCGCCTGCAGCTGACCGATCGACCACCTCACATGCACAAGTCCACCTTGGAGTGAGAGAGAGAGTGAGAGAGATGTGAATACAGCTCTCAGTTCTGGGGGGAAATAGCCGCCGTCTGAATAAACAAACAAACAAACAATCTGTTTCCTTCCTCACTCAGCAGGATAGGAACTTCAAAAATTTGCCTGAATGAAATTCAAGCACATGAAGGCATCTGTGCTGGGAGTTTATAATGTTCTACACGTTTTTACAAAAACAGACTTTGATCACAGAGCAATGAATGGCAAACAGATATGCATATTAAATAGAGAGTCCGTCAACAAACTTTTAATGGCAGCATGTTGCTAAATGTCCAATTTAAGTGGATGCTGAAAGTGGTTAAGATCTTTTATGGCTTCAATCAGAACCATTCGAGTTCTTCTTCATAATGTGTTTTGTTGTTTCGAATACACTAATAAGGCCTTAGATGAGGATGAGGCAAATTAACTTCAAAAGACAAATTGTCTGGAAATGTTTTACCAAACATGGCATGTGGACGGACCAGTGTATTATCTGATGAAAACATTATCGAACTTCTACTGTCATACAGAAGGTTCAGTGATATCGCCGCACGGAAAATAATGACTCTAATGAGATACTTCATTGATTTAATGATACTTCATTGATTTATTGATTTTGTGTGTGTGTGTGTGTGTGTGTGTGTGTGTGTGTGTGTGTGTGTGTGTCCGCGTGTGTGTGTTCATGTGTGCGTTTCTGTGAGTGTGTGTGGGCCAGATATTACTCATGTGGGGACATAATCTATTTACACAGTCTCAGTCAAGCCATGGAAAAATTACTGTGTGTGTGTGTGTGTGTGTGTGTGTGTGTGTGTGTGTGTGTGTGTGTGTGTGTGTGTGTGTGTGTGTGTGTGTGTGTGTGTGTGTGTGTGTGTGTGTGTGTGTGTGTGTGTGTGTGTGTGTGTGAAACTCAAATAGAGAAAAAGAAAGAGAGAGATGATAATCAATAGCCTACATAGTTAATTCCATGTGTCGGCACACTACCACAACTTGTATAAGGACACGCAACTCATTCCTATAAACATATCTTTGCCAACCACAAACAAAAGCCACAATGCGGATTTCCTTTTTGGGCACATTCCACCAGAAAACCGCAAAACATGCGCCTGATCATGTTTGTCTGTGTCTGCAGCGGATCCTTCTGTCCAGCAGCGACACTTCAAAGGCAGCGTGGTCATATGATGAACCCAACATCAAAGGGATCGAGTGTGTGAGCGAACCGAGCGGAGGGGCGTTCCAGGCATACGCGCGCTCTTGGTGAGAGACCGACGCCCCGCCAGGAGCATCAGCCAACAATAATAACGATTGGCCCGCGAGAGTGAGAAGCACGGGGCAGGGAGGAGGGTTGTTGAAGGGGGGGGCGCTCCAAATAAAGACCCTTCTTCCTCCGCTGCTCGTGAGGACCAGAACCCAGAGTCAACAGGTCGTCACTGCGCTGGTGAAGCGGGGGTTAATGACGGATTTACGCGCGTGTAATGACGCATTCATACTGGATGAGGCGCAGACAATTTTGGGACTTGAAATGATGCAGGAGCTTAATTTGGGGTTAATTAACAAAAACAAAAAACAGCTGTCAACACGTTGAGGCACCATGGAGAACTTTGACCTGCCGTCTTTCAGCACACCTTGCGTGAGCGATCGTTTCCAAGAGGCGTCCGTGCGTTTTCAAACAACTCCCCACCTCTACATTAGGACATGCTGTGTTTGATCCAGACCCCTCGCACACACTCGAGAGATATTTTCCAGTAATAGAGATGCAGGGCCGTTGTGTAGCGAGAGGCTTTGCCGGTCTGTCCGCGATGCGCTCCTGCTGCCTCCTGCTGCTCCTCCTCCACTTGAGCGCACCGGTGGAGGCGAGGAGAGTGCGGGGCGGCCGAGCGCAAACTCGGCGGGTGCAGCAGCAGCAGCAGCTTCAGCAGCAACAGCAGCTTCAGCAGCAGCAGCAGCTTCAGCAGCAGCAGCCGGCTCATGCGTACAGGGAGCGGGCGGAAGGAGCAGAGAGCTTCCCTTTAGACTTTACTGCCGTGGAGGGGAACATGGATAACTTCATGGTGCAGATTAAGAACTTGGCGCAGTCGCTGTACCCGTGCTCTGCGCAGAAACTGGAGCAAGACATGAAGCTGCACTTTTTGAAGAATGCGTCTGTGACGTGCAATGATGGGTCGCCTGCAGGGTAAGTGTCTAAACCTAAAACATAAGTGTTATTTAAAATGCCTGTCAGCTGTCATTGTAGCCTATCTGGAGATTTTTTGGGGATAAACCTACGGAGGCGTTACCCAGAAACTTAGTTGCGCTTCTTTGCACCAAACATCCCACCTGTGTCACTCAGTTCACTGCCCTTCGTTCCCGTGTCCCTCAGGCTGTGACCACAAAGGATCAAAAGCTCAGATCAGAGAGAGAGAGAGAGACAGAGCGCGCAGTGCGCACTGCCACTGAGCTACAGACTGCGTGAGAGGGTTCATGTGCGCTTTCTGCGCTTTTCTTCCCTGCAGAGATGACTTCTGTTACGGATGGACCAAAGCTGTTAGGTCTAATATTTAAAACACAAACATGGATTGAGAACTAAAGAAGTTTTTGACGTTAATCATTAAAGATCCTTAAATAATTGCGGTATAGTCCACTAGATGGATGCGCACAGTGCGACCAAAGCCACAGACTTATGCGTAACGCAATCTTCTCTCTTCAGACATTCGCACATTATTGAAGTCAGTGTAGCTTTGACAGATTTATGTTGTTATTCCAAGCAGCTACAATACAACAAGGAGGAAATTACTTCAAAATAAACTGGCCCATCACTGCAAGAAGGGGCAAGAGGGGTATTATTGGGGTGTAGAGTCCCAAATGTTGTGCCAATGGTTGGAGTACCTATGGGCCCATTCAATACTACTTACGAGTACTTTGTTTTTGTATAGTCAGTGTGATCTTATACAAATGCATTGTGCATCACTTGCACCTCAGTATTCCTCTTCATCAGTAATAAAGAGACTAATATTACTTTTTAAATCAAACCCTGGGTTCCCAATTATGTTTTAACTATTGTACATTTAAATCATGAATCAAATGAACTATTGTGATAGTGTGAATAGGAGGATCCATTATCTCACCCAAGCTGTCATTGCTGTGAGTGTGTGTTCTGCCAACAGCATTATAACTTTCCTCTTCTCATGTTTTTTTAATCAGCAATTAGAGCTCAGAGGTGAAACAGGATCCTGCGGAGATGTTTAGTGAAGTGATCAGAGCCCAAATCTTTCTTGTCAGCATCAAACGTAGCATCCCAATCGCAGCACTTGTGTTGTGCTTGTTCTGTATATGTCTGTGTGTGCATGACACAGACAGACAGACACACACACACACACACACACACACACACACACACACACACACAACACACACACACACACACACTCAGTGACTTGTTGTGGTGTTCTCGTGCAGGTACTACATCAAGGAGTCGAAAGGAAGCAAGAGGTGGCTGCTGTTCTTAGAGGGTGAGAATTAAAGCCGATACTGAACAACAGACAGTGCTCAACACAGTGACAGACAACTGTCCCTATCCTGTTAACAAGCTTCTGTGTGTGTGTGTGTGTGTGTGTGTGTGTGTGTGTGTGTGTGTGTGTGTGTGTGTGTGTGTGTGTGTGTGTGTGTGTGTGTGTGTGTGTGTGTGTGTGTGTGTGTGTGTGTGTGTGTGTGTTGGTCAGGTGGATGGTACTGTTTCAACAGGCAGACCTGTGTCAGTAGGTATGAGACCATGAGGAGACTGATGAGCTCCACCGAGTGGCCACAAACCAGAACAGGTAACGAAGCAAACACATTATTTTCTGCATAATCATTGCACTCTGTGTCATATGCACAAACACACATGAAAGTGTTACACATTTGTGCAGCTTTTGAAAAATCTCCTCACAGCCCCCGCAGGCCTTTTGCCTTCCTCTGGAAAAAAGAAACTTCCCCTGAATGAAAGAGATTCATAGACCTATTTATGTTTCCTTTTAAGCTGAGTTTGCGTTAATCTTTTAAAGTCAGACTCTCTGGTTCTTTTCCCTCCGTCCATCAGGGTACCCCTTGTTTGTTTATGACTCCTGGCCTCCAGCTCCCTCTCTGTGTACACTTTACACTGGTGGCCAGGGCAGCAGCCGCACAGCTCTTCAATGGCTGCATGTAATTGCTGACCAGAGCAGAGAAACTTAATGACTTGTTTACCACAGTCACACACACATCAAGGTCTGTGAATTTTAACAAGTAGCCTGAAGCATTTGAACCTCTTTTTCAGTTACTCTGGGGTTTTGAGTCTGTGATGAGGACATTTGTGCAGAAAGTAAAATTAAGTGTTAGATCTCATGTGTTTTTCACAGGAACGGGAATTCTGTCTCCCCAGCCAGAGGAAAACCCGCACTGGTGGAACGCCAACATGGTGTAAGAGCTCACTTCTCCTCTTCAGTTTAGAGTTAATACTCTCCTGTGTTCTGCTTAGTTTTCTCAACTAATCAAGTTTTCTCCACTTACTTCAGTGATAGGAGTGTTGGGTGCACATACATGAGAAAGTATCACATGTCTGTCATAATATTGGCCAATATTAACGTAAAGTGTTTATGTTCATGTATTATTTTCATTTTTTCACATACTGGTGCTTTATATGACTATTTATATGACTATTTCCAATTTGCGAAACTCATATGTGAACATTGTGATCACTGTGCTACACTACAGAGCTATATGATTTGAATAAATAGAAGAGTGGTTACGGAATTATTATTGGACAGAGGGAATATTGTATTTAAAAAACTTTAAAAAGTGAATGCATCAATAATTTTGGCCTGTGAAAGGGACTTTACTAGGGAGCAAGTGTTTACCTTGGTAAAGACGTGGTAGTACAGCTACCATTTCTTTGCTTTTACTCAATTTTAACTGTTAATGGTTTATGTTCAATATTAATAATTGTAACTCTACTGGTGGTGATTTTGTTATTCATCAACCTTCCACACATCAAAATGTAGTTTTGTTGTAGCAGCAACTTATTATTGTCAGAAAATGACAGATACACAATGACTGGCATCCACAGTCCTATATTTTGTATCTTCTAACACACTTGTACTATTTATTTGTCTACTGTCTATACAGCTGTGTTATGTTTCACCATCTGCAGTCAAAAAAAATCTGCTCTGACTTTATATCTGATTCCACATCGTCTGTGTCGCTGTCTCTCTCCTGCAGGTTCATCCCATACTGCTCCAGTGACGTGTGGAGCGGAGCCACCCCAAAGACACATCACAGTAAGACACAGTAAATGAGAGGACACGTGACTCAGTGTGTGAGCTTGTGTGGCTCTGGTTGTAGATATTTATAGAAAGAATGATCAATGTCTTGGAAATGACAAGGCAGAGGAAAGGGGCAAATGAATAGAAGAGTTAGAGATCAAACAAATCCAATTTATCTATGTCAGACATCCTTTTGAACTTCCTCCATAACTTACTTACTGAAATATCATATTATAAAGTGTTTTTTGGTTACCAATGAATAACATAACACACACATAATACGTTTTCAGCTGAGTGAGAAATCCTACGTTACATTACTAATTATAGATTTTTGATCATAAGCTGATAAATACATAATATTTTTACTGACAGGTGACTATGCGTTCATGGGGTCACTGATCATTAAGGAGGTGGTGAATGAGCTGCTGACAAAAGGTCTGGACAACGCCAAGGTTCTTCTTCTGGCAGGAAGCAGGTCAGTCCTGGACGAACTGTGTGTGTGTGTGTGTGTGTGTGTGGTGCTGCGGCGTGCGTGCGTGCGTGCGTGCGTGCGTGCGTGCGTGCGTGCGTGCGTGCGTGTGAGTGTGTGTGTGTGTGTGTGTGTGTGCGTGTGAGTGTGTGTTGTTACCAAAGATAACTGCTCAGGTGCACCTCTCCAACCTCAGTCTAACCTGACTCCTCCCGTCACTAGTGCGGGCGGCACAGGGGTCCTGCTGAACGTGGACCATGTTGCTGAGCAGCTGCAGTCACAGGGCTACACCGGGGTGCAGGTGAGGGGCCTGGCTGACTCCGGATGGTTCCTGGACAACAAACAGTACAAATTCACAGAGTGCCTGGACACCATCAGCTGTGCCCCCACTGAGGCCATAAAGAGAGGTGTCAGGTAAGGCAGAGATGGTGATGGATGGGCAGACTGGTGGAGGGACAGAGGAGGTCAGGATACATGTAGTGATACTTTGTGCTTGTGCAGGTACTGGGGCGGACTGGTGCCTGAAAGCTGCAGACAGGCCCATGTTGGAGAGGAGTGGAACTGTTTCTTTGGATATAAAGTTTACCCCTCGTTAAAAAGTGAGTGAGAAATCACCCTGAACTTCTCCATAAGGCTGACGCAGACATTAAAGACAAAGGCTGGTGAGTTGTAGAAAGTCTGACCTGCGGAGACGTCCTCTCTCCTGTCCAGGCCCAGTGTTCGTGGTGCAGTGGCTGTTTGATGAGGCCCAGCTGACTGTGGACAACATCCACCTGACGGGACAACCCGTCCACGAGGGCCAGTGGAGGTACATAGAGACCCTGGGGCAGGAGCTGAGGAGCACGCTGCGGGACGTACCGTAAGACTGACACACAAACACACCCAGATACACAAACACACACATATTTACAAAGAGGAGAACATTCAATAAAGGTGCTTTTGTTAAATGTGTGGTTCTGCGTTTTGATTGGCAGGGCGATGTTTGCTCCGGCCTGCTTGTCTCATGAGCTCATAACCAGAAGGTGAGTGAATAAAACTATAATAACATTCGGTTATTGATTCTATACACACAGCATGTCAGATTAATGAATGGAGAACTGTTAATACTTAACTTATCCCTATATACTAAAATATAAAATATATAATAAATATAAAATATACTATAGAAATAAACTATATGAACTGCAAATGCTGTCAAATGGGCAATTTGTGCCAAGGTAAACATACAGCTTTTGTGATGTCAACAAGTGGTGTGTACTCATACTCATAGTAATTGTCATACTAATACATTATAATGCAACATCTGTAAAAATATTTTAGTTAATTATTTTTTAATAAAATTGAAATGAAACACTATCTATACAAAAAAGGATGGTTAAGTCTACGTCTGTCAGAATCAAGGAGCCAGAATGTCACTCAGTAGAAAACATACTGCTGCCAAGGCCAAACATACACACCCATAGATATCAGTTCCCAAAATATACATACATGCATACTGCATCCTTCTACCAAGTGTCATGGAAACCCGTCCAGTACTTTTTGTGTAATCTTGCTGAAAAACAAGCAAACATACGGACAGGGGTGAAATCTTGGCAGAGGTACTTATACAATTAAGTGTAAAAACATTTCATAGAGTGATAATATGTATGATTTCTACAGCATTTTGAGGGCGAGAGTTGAAATTGTCAAACATCAAAGTATCTCCTGTTTCTTCTGAGTCTGTCTCGTCGACCTTTGACCCTCCATCGCTGTGTCTCCCCCAGTTACTGGATGGACATTCAGGTGAAGGGCACCTCCCTGCCTCGCGCCCTCCACTGCTGGGACCGCAGCCTCCAGGACAACCTCAACATCAACGGCAGCCATGGCAACCACAGCCAACAAAGGCACAAGACCCCGCCCATGAGGGGTTGCCCCCGGCATCTGATTGACAGCTGCCCGTGGCCTCACTGTAACCCGACCTGCCCGACCATCCGGGACCAGGTGACGGGACAGGAGATGAGCGTGATCCAGTTCCTGAAGCACATGGGCTTCGATGTGCAGAAGATGGCTCAGCAGCAGGGCATGGACCCCAGGAGGCTGCTGGGAATTCTAAATAATGGGAACTGAGTGAAGCCACTCTGCAGAGACGAGGGAATGGGCATAAATGGAAGACGCAAAGAAAACCGATGAGAAAACTGTCAGTTCTTCCAAACTACAAACAAAATTAACTCAGCATTTTAAAAACTGAGCCACTCCAAAAACTCTCAAGTGCCTCATGAGTTTTAAACACATATCTATGCCATTATTGTGAGGTGTACACAGATACAATGAAAGCTGGGTACAGTGTGTGTGTGTGTGTGTGTGTGTAATGTAAATACATGATGTGTATATGCAGATGAGACTTGTGGTTATAATCTGAAATAGTCTGATGATTTTCGATGGGATGGGTTTGTTGTTGTGGGGATTTGGTGCTCTCTTCTGCCATCTCTCAAAATCACAATCACAAATCCATCTTCAGTGCTGCTGTTTCTACCATCCACCAAATATGCTGCTTTTTCTCATTTTGAAAAACTAATTTAATGGGTAATATTTACAAATAAAAGGTACACAGATTTAAGTATTACTCTAAGATTCTCCTTCAGGCTACTTCAAGGTGCTTGTGTATTTATTTTTCAACTGAAAATATATTTTATTTAACGTACAGTTAGTGTAACGTCTCAATAATTTTTTTTATTTGCATGTTTGTAAAAAAAAAGAAATCCTGTATGCTAACAGTACATATCATGTTCATACGGTTTTTAAGACTGAGTTTGTAACTAATCATTTCTTGGGCTGTAGCAGTGCCCACACTTGACAAAAAATGCAAATACACACCAATATCATAAAAGATAATTTAATTAAAAAAGTATGACAATACAGTTGCAGTTATCACCCTAAAAAAACTAATTCATAAAAAACATTTACAGTTTTAGTTCCTCACACCCAAAACAACAAGTTTACCTACAACATGGACACTGACAAAACGTTATTTATAAAATCAAAAGGATAAAAAATATTCACAGTCAGTATGAAAGTGCTTCTACAAGAGATGAATGAAATCTTTTTGAACTGACGATATCAGTTTCAAGATTTTCATAACTATACAGGTTCTCAGTTTGATTTTTAAAACTTAAAAACAACTGCAAACACAGGTGTCCAGTTCTCTTCCTCTAATGTGCTGCCTCAGTTCTCAGTTCCTCTTCAGCAGTCATCCTTTCTGTCGGCAGTCATGCACAGCTAATGTTCTTATGGTTGTTCTGCTAAGGAATCAGACAGCTATATTTCGTCTGGTGGTTTTGATTTGTTTGTTTGTCCTCTAAAATACTGCAGCCAGTAAAAATACTTCCAAATTTAAAAACTACCAAACGTATAATATATTTGATTTTGGCTGTATTTCTTGCTGCTCCTTTCTGATGATATTCCAGTTATATTCCCATAGGTGGAAGATTTTTCCAGACCTCAGTCAGTGATGAGTTTTCAGAGCTGCTTCAACATGAAGAGCCCTGGAAAAGAAACAAAACCACCAGTAAGTAAAAGCTTCAGACACGAGTGAAGACGAGACGCTAAAGTAAAGACAAACAAAGGAGCATCACAGACTCACCTGACTTGAGAGTCTTTGAGTGGGCGTTCGTTTCTGCTCATGGATGGACTGGAGGCGAGTGATGAGAAACTTTTTATCCTCTCCCTCCTGAACAGAGACAATGAAGACAAAAATCAGACGTGTCAAAACGAGGAAAACATTTTTCACTTGAGTCTGTTTTATAAATATCTTTATATTTTAACATAATGAGATCTAAATTATGTAGGCGCTGTCTTTTTGTCTACAAAGCTCTCAGTGGCCTTGCCCCTCATTATATCACTGATCTCCTGATGTCAAACTCTGCTGCCAGGTCAATTAGATCGTCCTCTTAAAAACCCCTTTCAATCCCTGCTTTCTTGAGATTGAGCTTCTTTGTTGTGGCCCCTAAATTCTGGAAGAGTTGCTAATTCAAAATTTCTTTAGCTTAAAATCATATTCATAATATAATTAATATTATTTCAATTTAAAAACCTACTTTTTTTTCATTTACATCTTTCTCTGTTTTTACTTTCTTTTAATCCATACTTGTATCATTTCTTCTTCCCTATGATTGTAAACCACTCTGGCTCAGCTCCTGTTGTTTTAAACATGCTACAGAAATAAATCTGACTTGACGCGTCTTACATTTTCTATCTGCTCCTGTAGTAAACTGATGATCTTCCTTTGACCATCCACCACCTGACTATGGAAGTAGATGACGATCCTGAGGGACACAAAGGATAGAGTCGATTAGAGCAGAACAACCAGCGCTAGAGAACACTGATTTCTATGATAATGTAGTTAATAATACAGTTTGATAATGTATTAAACACACCAGAGCTGCTGCAGCTGTGTGTGTGTGTGTGTGTGTGTGTGTGTGTGTGTGTGTGTGTGTGTGTGTGTGTGTGTGTGTGTGTGTGTGTGTGTGTGCTCACAGAAAGATTCCTGCCCCCACAAACAGGAAGAAAGGGTTTTCCACCAAGTAAGAGTGAGCCCTGGCCAGAACAGACAAATTGGGATTATCTTTTTCCAGTTCTTCCACCCAGCGTTTCCCCGCCTGGAACATCGTTTTGAGTCCACGGAATGGACCGCAGGACGAGGACGGCTCGATACTGAGGACAAAAGACACATGTGGAGATTGTACTTAGGAAAGTCTCAATTCTCAGCCCACAAAAATAACCTTCAGAGGGACAGACACACAGCGCTATTCATTCAGTTAATCCCCTGCAATTGAGGAGAATTACGTCATGACCAGGAAAACCTCAAACAAAGTTATGATGCATGACCAGTGTTTTAAATCTTTGCGAGAGACTTTTAAACTGTAGGTAGAGAATGTACAGCATGTTGCAGAATGATTCTTTGGATTAAACTAATCAAAAAAATGAATAATGATCAAAGAGCCCCGTTTTTAATCTGTGGTTAGTGACCTTGATATGTGTGTGATAAAACACCTCACTGTGTATCATCAATTACATGGCAACAATAAGCACTTATAAATGACTCCCTATTTAATACACAGAGCACCTTATTTAGTGGCCATTTCATGGTCAGACTAGTTTGTGAATGTGGCATGGTTGGGGTTACAGAGTTTCAGACTGAAAACTGCATTGGCTCAAACACTGTTGGTGTTTATTTCAACTAAAATCTAGAACAACGCAATTCATAAAATCATGAATTTTTAAGGTTCAATCAGATTTCAAAACACTGCACTACAGTTTATAGTGCAGTGAGATTTCACAACTCTGGAATCTTGTGCTGCTTCAAGACACGCACTGAACTCCAGACATTCTCCTGAAATGATCCAGAAGGGCTGCATGTGACAATGCAAATGTCTGAGTAAGTTGCTCCAGACATTTTCCGAGAATTTTATTGCCAGCCCCCAAGTAAATGCCTAAGGAATGTCCGAGGTAGTGGGCTCACGTGAGAGTGCAGCAAGATGAAATGAAACGCAATGTCGTAAACGTAAAGTGAATTTATGCGCCATGTCCTTCCTCCTGCATGCTCTACACAGACGCCCCCCCTCGTCTGAATGTTGTGGACATTTTCCTGTTGTTCTCAACACGTCTGACCCGCACTATCTCCTGCTGCCTTCTTCATATGTGAAAGGCAAACTCTGGAAAATGTGCGGACCCAATTGTCCTGACAGTCCATGTCTGAAAACGGCTTAAGTAACAGTAACAATTGTCTAAAGCTCAGTCACAGTGATTGTGAGATAAAGGGTATACATACAGTGTTAATGTTACAACATAATCTACCAGAACTGCAGTTCGGTTGGACAACACAGTGACGTGTTAGAGTAGATTGTATTGAATTATGGCAAAAGTGGAGCTGAACGGCTACTGCATTATAGGTTAGAGTCCCCAATAAAACAACACTGTGGCTTCAATGAGATGAGTGAGCACACTTTGTTTTCACGTGACCTAATATTTAGATGAAGCGGTGCTATTAATGTTTAAGTGGGTTAAACAATAGTCCACAGTGAGTTGATATAAATGAATGTAGTGTCTGTAGTGTGAGTACCTCCACATGGTGTACGTGACACACACAGAGGCACCGAGGAAGGAGGGGAAGCAGAGGAGGGTGATGAAGATGGTGGTCATCTGGCTGACTCTGTATGGTTTCCTAGGATTCTGACAGTTCATCATCACACTGCTCTGTGGGAAAACAACAACAACAAAAGACAGAGATTTTGTTGTCAAACTGACTCCAAGGTAGGGCTGGGCGATATTACTTCAATTCACTCCTGCGTGTGTGTGTGTGTGTGTGTGTGTGTGTGTGTGTGTGTGTGTGTGTGTGTGTGTGTGTGTGTGTGTGTGTGTGTGTGTGTGTGTCTCCTCGTCTCTGTCGCGCTTCACACAAACTGACAATCACATTTATTTAGTAATTAACTGATGATGTCGGATCATGAATCCGGATCGTTCTGGTCAATTTAACACTGATTTCCTGGCTGTGCGCATCACGTTACGTCTCGTGTTGTGTGTGAACTGTGTGGGAGCTAAGTGTTTAGCTTTTGTGAGTCTGAGGTGTTTGTGTGGGCAACAGAGACGTTACACTTGCTTGATAACAAAACCTACAGGAAATACCCCCAACACCCATTTACAGCCTAAGGGTACACTAACAAAACCTGCAATGTTGTATCAAGTAACATCACAACTGCTCCTCTCCTTTCACTTCTTTAAAGAAAAATTTGGAAAACTATTCTTTGAGATTGAGTTAGTAATTTAGTTATTTTAGTTTTGCTTCGGTGCTGGTTACCAAGCATTGACAATAATATGGTCAATATTGCTTAAAACAAGTTAATCTATGATTACTTTTTTAAAATCTGTGTCTCCTAAACTTTAGAGTGATTCAAACAAACACAAAGTAAAACTTAAGCCCTGTAGCCTACGTGTCCTAATAACCCAACAGTTTGTGAATGCATGCATTGGGGAAAGTATTAACTGAACTAACCGAAATCTTGTTAGCCTTTTGCTACACAGCAAAACCAAGGGCCTAAGCTGTAATTGAGTAATGTCAACGTTTGTTCGTGTCTTTTTAAAAAACCCTTTAAAACAAAAAAGTTTCGATATTGCCCAGCCTTACTCCAAGGTTAAGATGGAATTTTATATGTGTAAACAACATATAGTGTATGGGCATGATACTAATATATTAAATAAATACACATTCAGTTCAATGACAGATCTAGAGTTTTAAAAGGGTACGGGAGTTTCTGAAGGCAAATTACTACTGATAATAATTTCAACCACAATATTTAAAATCTGAAACAATCCAAAACTTTCTGATCTTTTGGAAATTTCAGTTTTTATTTTGTGCTTTTTAATTGAAATCTTTTAGTCCAATACCTTTTTAATGTAGAAGAGCAGCAGGAGTTTGAGAATCTGCACTGCAGGCAGGAGAGGAGTAAAGAGAACTCCCAACCTGAAAAACACAACGTTCGTCATCATTGCACAGAAACAGTTTGACTTCACTCAGCTCTACTGTGCGAACATCTTAACTGTAGGTTTCGTACCAGGCTAAAGTCTGTCCATAGATGAGGTCAAGGACATTCCTGGCGATATCAAAAACTGGTTTCCTCTTCCTTTTCAGCACCTTCGTAGAAAACAACCTGCAGAGATCAGGAGCAAAGAAGTAGAAACAGAAATCAACAGAGAAATAACTACAGAGAAATTTTAAGTGCAAGTTTTACTTTCCCATAAGTTATTGATCAAAAATTATTTTAAAACCATGAGAATGACAATACATAAATGTATTTTATTCAGTAGTAAAATACAATAACTTTATCTATATAGCACTTTTCTTAACAATAACACCAGACAGGCAGAGTATCTCAAAGTAACATGAGCAGAGAAAAATAGAGGGATAAAATAGATAAGATCATAATTAAATAAATAGGATGAGTCACTGTAAATTAGAGCCAATGTCAACTTTTTGATAAAATGTTGACAAAAAAAGTGGGATATAAAAGAAGTTGTAAATTGAAGTCAGAGTACAGTGAGCAGTAAATCCCATAACGTGGAGGCTCTAATAGCAAAAGATTAGATAGAGGAAGAGAAATAAATACAAAGAGCTTATTGATGCATTGACCCACCTCCACAGAAACTCTCCTAACAATGTGTCCAGCAGAGTGAAGATGAAGTCCATCAGCAGGAAGCGATAAAGCTCCTGGCCGACAAAACTCTCCCAGCACTGATGTGTCAAGACAGAGTCAGAATCAGTCATTAAGTAACACACTGAAACAGAAACTCAAACAATAAGATGAGACAAATATTCCTTGATGCAGCTTTGAGCAAAAAAGTGTGACAGTGAGAATGGTGTCTAATCATTAATATTACCATATGAGAGTCATTGGCCACCCGACCCAGCCAGTGGTAACAGAGGACGATAAGAACACTCACTTTTAACATCAAGTTCCTAAAAAACACAGACAGCAAAATACATTTTGACAATGACATCAAAAACTGCTTTCAAACATGCACTGAACTTCAGATAATCTCCTGACATTATCCAGAGAGGCTGTATATGAAAACAGAAATGTCCGAGCCCGGTACTGCGGACATTCTCCTGAGGTACCCCTCCAGTCCCCCCGAGTAAAAACTCTAGAAATGTCCATGAGAACACAGCACAAGGTTATCCAGAGGATTCACCGCAAACAAGTGGGCAGGTTGACTTGTGAAACTCTTTTATCCAGAGAGTCCAGACCCAATAAGAGTCCAGACCCAATAATTCAGACATTTTCCAGAGTTCATGTCTGAAAACTGCTTAACAGCTCTGCATTTTCTTACACCTCAAATTTAACTCTGTGCTTTTCCATATAGTTTCTCTGTTGTACCTGCCGATGGCGACATATGTGCACACAGAAGGTGACTGATAGTCCTCCATCCAGGCTGCGAGGTTGAACAAGCCGGGCATCAGCAGGTTGATGAGCGACACCACCACGGGCAGAGCCAGCAGGCTGGCCTCATCCAACAAGTGGTTCTTGGGTGGGCTATGAGCTCTATTCTGGAGGTCCTGTGGGGATAAGAGGCAAAAACTGAAAATTTGGATGATGTCTTTTCTTCAGTGTTACTGCAGGTTGTTCCCTCAATTTCCGTTCAGCATCTTTTCGATACCGCCACTAGGAGGCACCAGCAAGGCAGCAATTTTCAAATAAATAAATAGAATGACACTCAATGGAGATCTTGCCTCCACCAACGACCAACATTCCCCTTAATTTCAATCTCTAAATATGCCAGATATTTTCCATCAAGAATCATGAATTATTCCCTGGGAAATGGGGAAGATGTTGAAAAATGCTCAGCAACAGAATGTAATGGGTTCTTCCGTGACCCACATCCTTCCGTGACCCACACCACATTCAAGTTTCGTGGAACTCTGTCTGCTACTTTTTGTGTTTTGCAGACAGGGATGAAAATATACTGAGGTTGTTCATTAAAGATGCCATTTACTTCACAGCTGTCTCAGGCTACGTCAATAGAAAAACGGTCTCCGTCCACAAGAGTGATTTAGCTTTGTATCGGTCATATTACATCTCCACTTTAACAGACCAGGACTGCGTTCAGTCCAGAAACAGTAACAAAATGATTTGAGATGAATGAAGATTAATGTGCAACTGAAAATGTGTATCATGTGGCCAATCACGTAAACTGGGCGTGCGTGTGCCAGTGTAAACAGAAAGCAGATTGTCGACTGTGCAATCAGACACCTGGCTACAGATAATACAGTATTATAAATGAGGAACAGCGATGGTGACAAGTAACAGCAGGGAGTTCTTCTCTTTGAGCAACAATGAACTGTTGGAACTGTTACTGACAGAAAGTGTTTACAGTCCTTTTTATTCCCAGCGAGTTGATGTTCAGTTACCAAGGGACAAACTGGTGAAAGTGCCTCACCTGGTGCATGAATTGAGAGAAGAAGAAAATGCCGATCACACAGGCAACGGTGCTTGCTATGCAGATAGCCCACGCTAGACAGTGGACCATCAGTCTCCACAGCTTCTGGCACAAAGTGTTCTTGACATGTTTATGGTTCACCTCCGCTAACAGCTCCTGGAGAGAGAGGAGAAGGAACGGGAGAGAGAGAGGAGAAGGATATTTTAAGGGAGGGACAGAGAAGAATGCTTTAGATCATCACATTCCTGTAAGTCTTGTGACAGAGAGGAAAACAAAGTGAGGAAAGGATGTGTTTGTGTACTTGTACCTATATCTCTGTGGGGACCATTTTGAGCATTGACCTGACATTAGACTCACACTTATGCATTTCGTTAAGGCTTGATGGTGGGCGTGGCTATCGCTAGGTGACGGCACAACCATCATAATACAATCAGAGTTTTGTGTGTGTGTGTGTGTGTGTGTGTGTGTGTGTGTGTGTGTGTGTGTGTGTGTGTGTGTGTGTGACCATTTACCTTGAGCTGGGTGCAGATATTCTCCGACATGAGTTTGACGGATGTTTTCTTGATGACCTTAAAGTCCCAGGAGCATAAAACCTTCACAGCCAGGATACTGTGAGATTTGTCGATTCTGAAGCTCTGACCAAACGACTTGGACATGCTGTTGGGAAGTTGCACATTAAAAGTATGCAACAGATGTGTCATTCAAAGCAAGTCGGAAGTGGATATTTTTCCAATTTACACCCTATGATGTTGATGTAGTTTGTGTTTAGAGTTTACGCTTCTCTTAAAGACCACTCCATACCTGTACACGAGGATGATACATGTGATGAAGAAGGCCAGTACTATGGTGAAGAAGTATGCAAGAGGCATGTTGTAGGACAGATGCTTGGTCACGCAGTCCAGCGTGGTTCCATTGGACACAGAGATATTCTGCCCTCCACCATCATCCCTGCAGTGTCCACGTATGGTGTAGTTACAGTAGTACCCATAGTACATCACTGTGTCGGAGAAATAGCCCTGAGACAAAATGACATGGACACACAGCCTTTCATTATCATAACTAGTGACGTTTAAAATCATCAAATGAACATGATTAATTACCTTAATGACATATTTCTAGACCAAAAGATCCGCTCCAGACATGTTTTAGGACATATACTGTAAATGCTGATTTCACAAATAACAAAATACTTGGCTCATCAGCAGCACAAGTATCAGAACTAAAAGACATGGAGGAAATTGCCTATTTTGTGGAGAAGGAAATATTTGGTAGTGGTCAGTGGCAGATCTGTGGGATATTTCTCAAGAAACAATGAGTTTGGCAATCAAGATTTTAGATCCAGAAGGCAGAAGGAATGGAGCCTTGTCTTTTTCTTCTTTAATCTTGTAATATTATACTTTTTTCATTTTTCTTCATTCTGTTGTATTAATCAGTAAGAATAGAAGATGTCTTGTTATTGGGATCTCATCATATTGATTTATAGCTTATAAACACACATCAAGTATGTCTGGGGATTCGTAGCGTGAGAGAGGTTTTGAAACAATGTCACCACAGAACCCTACTTACTGCTCCAGTGAGGAGCTCCAGTCCAGAGAAGGAGCGTCTGTCAGACGGTAGAACTGGAGGATGCACTGCCTGAGGCAGCACCATGAACGCACCCATCACTAGGAACAGGAAGAGGTTGAAGAAGAGTAGGGTCTTAAGGAACAGGAAGTATGAGAGAACTCCGGTGCCAAAGCGCCCGCTCACTCTCTTGAGTGCCACTTGCCACAGCTGGAGGGAGTGCAGGAAAGAGAGCCAGCTGTACCAGCTCTGTCTCACGGCCTGGGGAGAGACAGTGGGAAAATGTATATAGTGAACTTGTCATAGCACAAGAGTACAACAGATTTGATTAAATACAGGAAGTAAAAGACAGACAAATATTGCTGGTGGTGTAACTTACTATTATGATGTAATATTTGAGTCGACTACAACAGGGGATCTGACTTCCAGAAAATGTGGGTCTCTCCTTTTGTAATGCTAACCTCCTGTAGACAGAGGTGACAAGAGGGATTTAGACCAAAAAACACATTTAATCTAAAAATGAATTATGAGAACAAAGATCTTTTGAACCTGAGTTCACTCTTCTCAGCCACACTGAGCGGCATCGCTCGGAGCATCCTCACTCTGTCGTTAACAGAAAGGTTCTGCAGGTTGTTCACCAAACGTTCCCTTTTAGTCACTGTAAAACATACAGACATAGAGAGTGTGATAAGTGAAGTGACGCTACACACAAACACAGTAAATATTCGTCTGAACAATTGAATTGTAGCCAGTGAACCTCCTCACCGTCTGCACCCTCTGCGTCAGTGCTGTCCTCCATGCCGTAGCCTCGTATGCTCGGCCTGGCAGAGCGTGAGAAGTCCCGGATGGCGGGTCGGCTCTGCTTGCGTCTCCGCAGCTGCATGGTCCTGTTGTAATACTGAGAAATGATGGCTCCCCTGCTGCGGCCTGATGGTCAGAGACGGGATCAGATGAGTCAGAGATGGGATCAGCATCATTTAAGGCACTGGGACAATTGGGAATTGTTTTGCCACTTGTTACAGACAAAGACTTAAATTTAACTGAGTTCAGCAAACATTGCTTCAGGATTTGTCATCTCTATCTCTTGTCTTTCCGCAGTTTGGAATGTAATGACCACATCATGAAAAAAATGTGCCAGATATGCATCAGCACTAATGGCTACATCCACATGACTAGGTTTGCGTTTGCAAATGCATCAATTCTGCTACGGGTTCGCCTGGTGTCCACACGACTCTGGAGCTTTAGAGCCACTACGGAGAAGTATGGAAATGCTGCTGTACCCTTTTTAGTTTGAAAACTCTGGAGCAGCGTTTTAGTCTGGACAAGCAGAGGCGGAGATGTTGAGAGACAATGATGTAAACACTACAGCCGTTTGCTGATTGGGTCATTGCTGTCACAATGTATTCTTCACTGATATGTCAGGCTGTTTTGGGGCATTATGGTATTGATGGGGATTAAAACTGACCCGGAGCCAAAATGCTTGTGTGGGTAATTTTCATTTGAAAATGTTTTCAGATGACACAACAAAGTTGTTTAGAGTGACGCAGTATATTTAAACAGGAAAACTATTTTGACCAGGGAGCACACTTTACCATGTAGACTTGGCTGAGAACAGAGGGGTAGCACTGAAACATGAACAGTTATCTCTCACTCTTCCATTTCTGATGTTGAAAGTCAAACCAGCAAATATATATCATGTGTGGCACAGCTGAAGAAATCGGACTGCAGCTATGGAGCACCTGACTTGCCCCAGATGCTGACAGGAAGGTTGCACACAAACTGCTTCCCCATGAAACTCTGCTCGACCGAAACGAGTCTGTTTTTACAGCTCAACGTGTGCAGCATGTCACTACTGCAACTGGGTTAAATGTTAATGTTACACTGAGGCTGAGACACAGTACGTTACTGTGGTGTTTAAGTAAAGAACTATAAATCACTTTCAAAGATCTAGTCACATACAGCATTAGTACCTATACAATGAAACTTTTTATGGCAGATATGTAATTTTTTTTCAGGAACTATGATAAGCAGCCTCGTTCCCAGCAGACACTTTTTGCTGAGCTTTGAATGAGCTTCAATACGTCTGAGCCGGTAGAAGTTTTAACCAACTATCAATGAGCTTGAGATATTTAAAGCGATTTTTAGACATTTTCATTGGTTGTTGAATGTCTTCAATGAGATGTTTGTATTCTCTTTGTTTTAATTAGTTTTGTGTCCATTGCACATTAGAGACGTAATCAAAACGGCCACTCACTCGCTATGAATTCTCTGGACATTTTCCTGCTGTATTCTCAAATGGTCTTACTCAGACATATTTCTTGGGGACTGGCAGGAAAGGTTGCAGAGCTAGTGACTCCGACATTTGTGTTCTCACATACAGTCCCTCCAGGAAATGTAAGGAAATGTCCAAACAGGTGATATTTCAATCAAAAAAAGTCCTGCAACTCGTATACTGTACCACCCTGTAACTTTAGGCTGCATCACTGCTGCTGAGTCAAAAAAGAATAGCTGGAAAAAATGTTTTACAAAAATAATGAACTGTTTGTTTTTGTTAATAAGCAACTTTGACTCTTATAGTCTGATATGCCAAGAGAATTTTCACTCAATTTGGAATAATTAGTATCAAATCAAAAATGATTATCAAATCAAAAGACTCACTTAGACAAATTTCTTTGTCAGGTATTCACTCACATGCACAATAGATCTAAATAAACAGCAGTAATACACACGTATATATACATATCTGTTTGTATGTATCATCCTCTCTCTGCATAATGTGTTCATTTCTGCAGGACCCACCGATAGTGCGACTGGGCATGGACGACAGGATCTTCATGGTGGCCGAGGACCAGCGTTCCCCAGGGTCTCTGCCTTCATCATCTGCCCATTCAACCTCTCTTCCTCTTTGCCTCCTTTCCCTAAGATCATGTCCAGGGTTGGACAGGTAGGGCACAATATCTGTGGAATAAAAAGAAAAAGAAGAAATAAAGATGACAAGTATTGCTACTGCTGAGAAATATTTATTGAGAATGACCACAGGTATTTTCAGATGATATTTAGACACAAAAATATGACCATGGTGATCTAAAATCTTTATTTTACTCAAAACATTTAGTACTTAAATATTTAAACCAAATCCCAATACGACTATCAACAAATTTCCAAATATCTTATCTTATGTAGGGACACGGTTTGACAGCATTTTTAGCAAATTCAAATCCAGTATCAAATCCATGTGAATGTGAATCCTCTCTAATCCCTGATTGGATCTTATTATGTTAACATTTGTGACACTTTTGTTTGCTGACAAAGCAAAAACCAAACAGTGTTTACCAACAGCCTAATCGATGTTCACAAACTGTACCTTCAACCTGGAAATGAGATGATGAATGTTTTTGTTTTTTTTAAAGGAAGATAGGGAGAGATAGAAATTAGTCTTATTAGATTTGTCAATGTCGGAGGAATGAATCAGAGGACATTGCTGACCACGATCCAAAATGAGACCAGCTGTCTGAACCCACCCATCTTATATGTTTTATTCACATTATAATCACATAACACACAGCTCTTATATAAATCCAGCTCTTGACATGCTTGACATGCAGACATGCATCTGTGTGCTCTGTTAAAAACGCACAGTACCTCGACCCTCGTCGTCCAGTTGTCTCTGCAGCTCCTGTAGCTCGTAGGCATCAGACAGTCCTTCACTCTGGCTCTGCTCTTCTATCAGCTGGTTGAATGAGTCATGAACCCCTTCCTCATCCACTGGACTCCTGACGGGAGGACAAACGGACATGAAGACTGATGCCATGACAGGAAATAGGAGGATAGGGGCTCATCTAAATTCAAAAAGGCACTTCAATACAGATCCACGCTGCTCTGTTTACTGTGAGTCACTGACAACACTACAGATACACTACAGATCAAACACAATGGCGTAAACAATCTCATGGGAGGAAACAGCAACCAAACAACCCAATCAATCCTGTTTTCAAATGGAAACATTCACTCACAGAGGGGCCAACTGTAAACACACACATACAAACATGTGAGTCTTTTCTCTGAAGACAATGGTGTGGAAGTTGGTCACTTAGGTATGAAAAGAAAACCTTTGGGACAGTTTCCCTTCTGACCCGCCCTCTCGTTCACGGTCTGCTTTTCTCTCGGCCTTCTCAAGTAGCGCGAGATAAGCAGACAGCTGACATTAGCCAAACTAAACAGAAAACGGGAAAAACAGGCCAGACGCGAACTTTGACACTTACTCCAATCCAGCTTCCATGAGAGGGTGGTTCAGGTCCAAGTTAGCGTTTCGGGCCATTCTTCTTCTTGTCCCCCCTCCCAGACAGTACTGATCTGTGCGGGCGTCAGTCACGAATCGCTGAGGGATCACACTCTCACCTGCTCAGAGCGGCACTCCACTCCCACCATGGTGTTTTCTCTACCTGAGAGAGGCGGGGAAAAAGGCAGGGCAATGAGCGAGTTAGAGGAAGAAGGAAAAAAAACACGTCAAGCTGACTTCCTTGGAATTTCAACACTCATGGTCATGTCACTGCTTGTCTTGCACAGCATTTTAAACAGCGTTATGAGGAAATGTAGGAGTGTATACATGACAATAGACTGCGGCACTTCCAGCCTGAGGTCCTGTTTACACTTTATACTAATATGCAACCTTTATCTTAGTAAAGATAAAAATGTATAATAACCAACAACCCTCGCATGAAAGAAAAGCTCTGTTTAACACTTTATGTATCTTTTTTCATGCAGTTAACATTCAGTGGCATTTACTGTAATTGAGGTGTCCATTTTTGTCGTGAAGTTGTCGTGTCATGAGGAATTACGTAATTCTTTCCAGAATCCACTGTGGCACCGCTTGTGATGGGGACTGTGGTCAGAGTCAGATGGTGCAGTGTCACCAGTGAAATGAATATTTATAGACAGAGACAGGGCAATGCATTGTGACATTCGTTGTGTCATATGGACGATTTCGAGGAAGCGTGCTACTTCTTGTGTTTGTGTGCGTTTTTAATGACCTGAACTTTGCTCCAAAAATCTGCCCACAGTTATGAGCAACAACTGCATATAAACCTTTCATCAAAGCCCCAGTGAGGACGTGTCCTGAGGTTTTAAAACATGATCACACAAGCCATAAAACAAGGCACTAGTTGAGTGTTTGGCATTCTGGTCAATTAAATCCAGATATTCATTAGTGACTAATAAAACCTAAAAAAACCACTATCTAAAGCTGTAAATTCTTCTCTTTGGGATCAAAGCTGCGACAAAAAACTTTCACGCCTAATGAGAACTGGCTGAGGATGATAGATGAAAATTTGCCTATACAGCTAACTCTGGCTCATCTACAGTATTTTCTCTGTTGATCAATGAGCACTGTCCCAATAATGTGAAATAATTTAAAATAAACTTCAAAAACTTCTATGAGTATTTCAGCATAATCAATTATTTAGAGAGACAATAAACAACGGTATTGAATGATGACCATTTACTGTTAAGTAGCACTGTCTGCTAAAAGGCTGAATTAGTCTGAACTGGATATCTAGAGATATCAATTGGCAGCTTCTCTAAAAAGCCTGAAACATGCAATTAGCATTTTTCATGAGATGGATAACTGGTCTAAGTACATAACAATTTTTAATCTCTGCTTAGGTTTCAATAAATCCTGTAAACACTTCCTGTTTGCATGCACCCACAACAGAAAACGTAATCTTGTATCTCTTCGGATTGAATGTTGAGCTTGTTAATAGAAGGACAACAACAAGAAACTTTGTATTTTACAGCCAAGGAGCAAAGATTGTACCTCCAGTGCTGCAGGTGTTTCCCCTGTGCGTCCTGCTTCTTGATACCACAAAAACCAAGTGATCAAACAGCTAAACTAAATGCAGAGTTCACCAGTCAACTAACCTTCAAACTGCATATGAAAGTGTCTCATTCTGGGTTTATCAGAAAAATCCCCTTTAAACTGATCTGTTGCGTCACCACTAACCAGCTCAGTTTTTCCCAGACACCAGTTTCACACAGGACTGTATCCACTCATAGTCACTGCAAGAAACCCAAGATAAAGGCATCCGCTACGTCACAGGTACAAACTGGATGTTTCTGTTTACTGCGAGTGTGCAGAGTGTACTGACGGAATAGCAACAGACAGTGAGAGCATGTTGTAATGATTATACATGCATCATTGTGTGTGTGTGTTTTAGACACCAGACACCTGGATTTTTTACTCAGGGCGGAGGGCTTTCTGGTTCTGGTCCTGAGTGTATATGATATCAGCAGCGTACATAAAGCAGGGCGCAGCTCTGAACACCAGCCAACATGCTGACTACATGACTTAAAAATGTCATTCTGCCACCATGAACCTTAATCCTTCTCTTGAGCTCAATCTTTTCAGGCCTTCTTATACTGAACAAACTACTGCACACATCTGCTTCTTCTTTTCTCATCACCCGAGGACTCAAAGGTCAAATTACAATTTCCTTTAGTGCCTGTTTTCTAGCCCATTTATTCTTTTAAGTGAATCTCTTTTTTGTGCAAAATCTTTACGCAAAACAGAAAACCTGGAGTCCCAAGTCCTTCTCTATATGAGAGTGAGTGTTCAGCCGTGCTTTGTGTCTTATCTTGATGTCTGAATATTAGATTACTAAAACTGAGGCAGTCCTCTGAGACTGTACAGGCAGGGGATGAGATTGTGGGAGGGGGACAAACGCTCAACAGAGCTGGACCGGGGGTCAGAGTTGAGCTGCATGACTGCCAAAATAAAATATGCTGAGAAACAAAGCAGGGGACAACAGACTACAGTGTGTTTCTGTGTGGGTTTAAGTTGGGTCACTTACAAGTTCATTGGAGAGCTTCTTTTTGCTTCAAAAGAGGAAATATGGACTTTGGGACAAAATCACTGTAGAGCTGCAAGATGTCTAGCAGGGTAGTATATTCAAGTCGCAAAGATAACACTGGCTAACATCCCATGTGAAGTGAGGCAGCGTTGACAAAAGAGAGGGCGGTTATCAGTAGATATAAAGTCAAAGCATATAGGTGTGCAAGAATCTGTCCACCCCGGACAGCTCTCAACAACTGCAAGGCAAACAGTTCCCAACTGTGCTGACAAAGGCCAACAAAGGGATCAGGGAGGCACCGAGCCACAGTAAACACACACGGCACTGAGGCGAGTATTTCAGTACCCCGATCTTTTCAGATAAGCATCACAGTTGAATCCCTGGGAAATGTGGCTGTGACAGAGAGAGGAGGAAGAGAGACAAAAACCTGGAAGTCAATGCTTTAGTGCAAAGGAAGAAAAGAGCAGGCAGAGAAAACAGCTCAAAACCGAGCACTAACAGAGGAGAAATAAGAGCAAGCAAGAGGAGAGCTGTTTCCAATTAAAACAACTCTGCTGTCTCTATTAGGTATACACGTGCACAACTGCAGTGTTACTGAGGGCCATAACCCTGCATGCCACTCTGCCTTCGTTCAGAAAAACCGCACATCAAATTATAGGTTCACTGCTGCCAACATCCCTGACACTGGAAATGTGTGTGCTATGACACAGAAATATATTTATATCTATGTATTTATACAGTTATATAGATAGGCCCAAAATAAAACACACACACGTATATATATATAAACATGTATACATTCATATATATACTTACATACATTCAAACACATACCTATACATACAAACATACTCCCAAACATATATATAGAAACACATCTATGTACGTGTTTATGTATGTGCGTGCATGTCTTTCTATAGTTATGAGGGCCAATTTTGGTTCAATACCATCATTGTGAGGACAAGATAGATAGATAGTTAGTTTGAGGGTTAAGACTTGGTTTTAGGGTTAGGGTTAGGCAATGCTTGTGATGGTTAAGGTTATGGTAAGGGAGTAGGGGATGCATTACGCAAATGAGTGTCCTAAAAACTGTAGAGAGACAAGTGTGTGTGTGTGTGTGTGTTTCTCCTTGCACAAGCGACAACAGAAGCTCACTCAACCGAAACAATGAAAGTAGAACAACCTCTGCAGACTTTAAACTGTGAACACACTGTGAACTCAGAGACACACAACAGACTGACGCGGTTCAACTCTTTCAAACACTTCTCTATTCTTCTAACCACTTTTCCAACCACTCACTGACGACCAGCGGCAGCAGACACTGCGGACTTGTCAACCTGTCTCACGAGCTTCGCGGAGCTCATACACGCGGACCTCCGCGGTGACCGTACAGGTGTGGTGTTATTAAATCGAGCGGAAGCTGAACGGAGTCAAACAGCTCGAACACAAACAGGTAAACACGGTCCACTCACCAGTTCGGCTGATTCACTCAACTCTCGGTAACTTTGTCACAATAGAGTGCACGCTCGGCCGGAGAGAGCGGGACAAACCATTTTCTCAGAGGGGCGTCCGGGTTATTTATAACTACAGCAGCCACGCCGAGAGCCGAGGTGTCGGTCACATGGCACAGTCACTCTCAGAATGTAAATATTAGTTGCACTCTCAAATAAAGGAACGATTTTTACCAGCAGCATCATATAGTGAGAGTGAGGTAGCGTTTATTTGACACCCCTACAAATGTGGTACTCGTGGCACAGTCCTATTGAGGCTTGACGTCCTTCCAGACTTGTTCTTCTACTCCAACAATGCAGAAATAAGTCTAAACATACTTCTTAGAGACCTTTAACCCTTCAATGTGCGTTACATTATCTTCTATAATCTTCTATTGTCCACACAGACTTAACCAGACCCATGAGTGGAGTAATAGAAGACACATTCCAACGGGGACAGGAGCCAAAGCCCCAGAAGTGAATACAAACTACTACCTTAGTACCTGGGACCTCGAATGACTCACCTGCACACATCTGACCACACCCAGGCTGCCTCTATAATATATAGATGAATCTGTATGAGTGACCAGCTTCAAGTAGACTCATGGATAGAGTGGACACACTATAAGGCCCTTTGCACTCATTTTGGCACGTCACAGAAGGAAAAGCACATATATGAACTAGGATGTCACTCACGACAGTGCAGGCCTCCTCCAAGGCCCAACGGTTCCCTCATGAGACCACGTTTAAATTCACTGAATGCGGATTTTCATTTGGATCTGCACAAAATATCACACGTACACACACACACACACACACACACACACACACACACACACACTCATGAATATCGGTCCCTATCACACCAACAATTTGATGTGTTCTTTCCTGACACATACCACATCCTTCCATCGAGTTGCATGGTAATCCCTCCTGTAGTTTTTGCACAATCCTGCAAACAAACAAATCAAAATAAACATTACTTCTATTTGTCTGCTTCAGTTTCAGTGTCCTGGTATCTTTCATGCTGGGCTGATACTTTAAATACATTTTCTGCAAATAACTCTGCAGTTGTACTGTAAGTAAAAGTCTGAATGCAGTATTTTTGTTTGTAGTTATGTATTTTTACCTTAAGATTTAACTGAAGTAGCAGAATCTGAATTCTTTATGTACTACTGCATGTCCAGTGTGTGTGCTTGGCCTGAGCGGAAAAATACAAGCAGGTAAAGATAAATTGTATTCTTCTCAACAGTCTCCCCACTTTGAAAAGGAAGGTTTCAGTAGAATTGAAACCAAGCTTGTCAAAGTAGCGCCGAATCACACCCATGCTCATGTTTCTTTGTAAATGGTTCTGACTGGAAACCTCAAATGTCCTTGTGGGGAAGAAAGTGGGTGGAAAGAGCCTCTTTCTGGCATCCTCCTGTACATTAGATTCAAACGCAGTTTCCAAATGATGAAATGCTGTACAAAGTAAACTGTATTTTTTTTATATGACACTGAAGTACACAATGTGGTGGAACAAGGAACAATATTCAAAATATATTCAACGATGTGTGGCTTTGCTCAAAGGTAGAAAAATAATAGCTCTGCCACTGCTGCATCGTCTGTGAAACAGTTAAATTCATCTGATGTGGATTGGATCCAGTCTTGATCCAAACCTCAGCCTCACTTAGTTAAACATGGTCCTCCACATTTTCTCAGTCAATATAATTTCTCAGTTGCATGTGTGGATACTTCTTATCGTGCCGACAGTGGGGCGTTTTTGTCGACATCCTGTAACGTGATTTCCTGTGAACTGTCAAATCAGCCACAGTCTCAGTTAGCCAATGTGTGGACAGATCTAACATCTGCCTCAAAGTGAGCCACACCAACAGGGCTGGAGGAATAACAGACTCCGTGTCAGCTGCTCAGGGTGAGGGTCTTCACATTAGTGAGATGTTGAGGTGGGAGGGCAGACAGCAGGATATTTTGGTGCAGATTGCGGAAGTGAATTTAGAATAAGTTGGGCGGTGATGTGTGTCGAGTTGAAGTGAGAAAAGTGGGTATTTGCTGTTAAAGAGGAAGTTCAGGGAGAAAAATGGAGGAGGACCACTCTGTCAACTTCATGAGACTCTTATCAGGTAACAGAAAACATTATAAACTCACCTCTTTATTTCGAATTTGTATCTTCCTTATTTATAATCCATTCTTAAGTGATCATCTCTGTGTGTTTGGGTGAGAGAGGACATCTTGCTCAACACTGTCCCTGTATTTGTGAATGTGTGTGGGATAAACCAGAGTTAAACAAAAATATATATATCGCACATTTGCATGGAGTTACAGCTAAACGAAGCAAAGAGACACCATCACTTTGTTGTTGTGTGAATTGTATAAGTTGCTGGTCTATGTTTAGTACAGCCACATCTAAAACTACATGCAAACAATGTGGCATGCTGTTTTTTTAATTTAATTTGAGGGGAGACCAGCTGAAGTCCCACAGACAGCTTCCACAATGTGGGACAAGAGGGACGAATGATGCTGAAAACCATCTGTGCTAAATATCAAGACCCTGCTCAGGTCTAATTCATGCAAATAAGGATGTTTATATTCTAGTGTTTTAATTGTGCTCAGATGTTTTGATGACACATCAATCATCAGAAAAGAATGCACTGATCCACGATTTTATCTACTTTTATTTCGATGTCCTGCACCCCAGGGTTCCTCTGCAACACTGTTATAATACATAGAGGAAGCATAAAACCAAAAAGGAAAGCAAGTCGACACATAGTATTGTCTCCATTGGTTAAGTTTATTTGGTATAACTAAATCAAACATACAGCAACTGAAACATCTAGTCAATAAATCAATCTGTCAATTAACAGAAAATAACTGGAATTTGAATGACACTCTAGAATGGATTCAGCCGCCATGGCCCAACAATGGAACCACATTCACTATTCAAATTCACTAGATCCAGATTTTAGTTGGATTTGCACCAAATTTGACACACTCATGAATGTCAGTCCCCTAAATATGCCTGACTTTATTCATCAAGATTCAAGAGATACTCTATGAGAAATCAATGGAAATGTTCAAAAACGTCTGGTTGTGTCAAATATAAGTGAAAGAAATTACTGGATCAGCCTCCTCATCTGGATCCACACCAAAATTGAATGTGTTCTTCCCTGACCTCCTTCCACCAAGTTTTGTGGTGATCTGTCCAGAAATTCTTGTCTGATCCTGTGAACAAACAAACAAACAAATGCAGATGAAAACATAACCTCCTTGGCAGAGGTAATACTTTTAATTACTGTATGTTTCCAGCAGAATGTATGAGTGTCACTGTTTATTTAAGTCAGAAAATCCCTTCTGTCATTCTCACCACAGATGAGAGCACTCACTCAACGCTGTCGGTGGACTCCTGTGAGTACTACCAGACAGAGATATTTGATCAGCTGCCCAGCATCCAGGCTTCACGACCTGGGCCGAGCAGACAGGATTCTTTGGAAGCCTGCGAGGCCTACCAGGGCAGCACAGAGCCGAGGGAGAGGCTCCGCAATGGCCACCTGTCCAGAGGATCCAGAGACAAGGTGTCAATGCAGCCACTTCGGAACCTGCCCATGTGTATTCAGGCGAAGCGACAAGCCAGGTGGGAGAGCTTTTTATATCCTCCTCCCGCCTGCTTCTTCTCAATCTTATTTTAAGTGGAAAAGTTGGTCACATCTGCTTACTGCATATGCTTTCCTTGGTTAAATTAAACAAGAGTCCCTAATCAGTTCATTCATTATACTACAATATTCTATCATGTGTGTCTGCAACAAACAATTGTTTGCAATCTTTTTGGCCTGTGCATCAATAAAATACATTTTTGAATTCAAGTGAAAGGCTGCAAATGTAAATGCTTGGTGGCCAATTCAGTTATACTTCCCTCTCATATCATTGTATTTCAATACATAGGGCCTAAATGTAGAGTAATTCACATGCAAAAGAAAATCGATATGTCCTCTCGATTTAGTTCAACTCAATTTTGAATTTATTTTTCCTAAAGCAGACTCACACTCTGTCATCATATTTGTATTGATGAATTCAAAGGGTATCCCACTGATTAATAATGGGATTTTAAAAGATTTGGAAAACAGATAAGAAAAGAAGAATGATCAAAATGTACAGTCAAGGCCAAAATGCACAGATTTATTATTCCGAGTAAGGATCTAGCTTAAAAACACAACAATTCCCATAAAGCATCTGTCATTACACTGGTAAACACATGGGTCTTTCACACCTCTACAACGTAATGTATTTTAATACTAGAATCAGTGAGGTGTACCTCTAAACCTTTTGTTTTGATTCGGCTAGGTGGTCCGAGATGTTAAGATGTGGGGAATTAATGGTATATAATGTCTATGCTGTTGATTAGGGTCAGGAGGAAGATGCAAATCAGCAACATTGGTTTTTGGGAGTCCTGGAGGCGGAGCCAGAGCATCAACAGGAAGAAGGTGTGGGTGCAGATGGGAGGAGCTCTGTCTGGCCTGTTGCCATGGCAGCCAACTCTTCGTTCCATTGAAGGTGAGGAAGGCCTGTGGTCTATGGGCTTGTATCGACATCTCACAGTAGCTAGTGTGTTGTAATATAGAAACCAAATCATCTCACCATGCACTTTGATGTTATTGCAGAATTAAATTCTGAGTGTTGATGTGTTCCCAGGCAGGTTTGGAGTTGGCGTGAAGGCCTACTTTGTTTTCCTCAGATACTTGATTTACTTGAACATACTTCACTGTGCTCTTATCGGGGGATTTATTCTTGGGCCTTCAACGTTTTATGGCAGAGGCAACAGCAGTGGTGAGTCACATGTAATGTCAGATCACAGCAAATCTTACACAACACGATACAGACTTCCCAAAATACACTGATGATTGTTTGTGTTTTACAGAACCTTTGAAGTTCGGAGGCGATGATTCCGTTTTAGATTTCTTCCAGGGATCGGTAAGAGTGTGTGTGCATTTGTTCGTGTGTTTGTGTGTCAATATATATATATATATATATATACAGTATATGGGTGTGTGTATACTTGTGTGTGTCCTATTCATCTTTCTCCTCTCCTCTTTTCAGGGCTTCGTGGATCGTTCTCCGGTCTTCTTTGCTTTTTATACCCGTGGATCCCTGAATTTTCCGTGCTTGAATACACCCCTGCTTTACTTTGCTGGGATCCTCACCATCCTCTTCCTCAGTCTCATCATGGTGGTCCGCAGGTCAGTCGACTGTGACAACACGGCAAAGAAAAACCGTCAGTTGTTATTTTCCTTGCATCTTACAAGCAGTTGGTTGATGTGTCACCCCTGCATATCTCTCTAATAGAACAACAGTTGGCTTCAAGCACAGGTGGATGCTCGGGAGGCGTTACAGTACGATTGTGAGCTATAAGGTCTTCTGTGGTTGGCCCTTCACCATCCAGCACCCCGATGCAGCGACTCTCAAACGCAGCTTCATCAGGAACGATCTCAAGGTGCCTGGACGGACGTGGAGTGCCTGCACACATGATGTCATCTCTTCATATATTGTGCTCTTTGACCAGATACTATGTAAAAAAACGTTCATACCTACCCAGGCTGTAATATCTGAAACACTGCTCAGTACAACTCAATACTATTCAACACAAAGCTCAGCATTCACAATTACCATTACGTTGAACCAACGACTCTAAACCAGGTTTCAACAAAATCTGAAGTTGTATAAATGAAGGGCTGCTGTATCTGATGTTTTTTAATGAAGGGTATCAAATAAACCGGCAACAGAGTCTAAACCTTCATGAATAAAAATCAGACCTGGATGAACATACACAACTCAAACTATTGTAACTATTGTAACTGTTTAAGATGATTATGACTGTGGTCAAATACAAGTTATTCATGTTAAAATTGTTGCTAACAAATGAGGCTGGTAGATTTGAGGTTTTCCAGCGACCTCGCATCCGCCTTCATGTATACGTACACATGTGCATGCTTCATTGAGAGAAATGGTCAATGAGGTAAATGACACTTAAAACGTTCACCTCCATGAAGGAAAGCAGTAATATTGTCTGAGGGAGATGTGCTAAATAAAGTTATTATTATTTTAGATGGGGACTTCTAGTGTGTCCTAGTATGTTTGGTTTAAATTTAGGAATAAGTGGCTATAATAATAATAATAACAATAATAATAACTTTATTCTTATGGCAATTCTTATAACATAAAAACACAGTCATAATAGAATAATATTTAAAATGTTCCTAAATTAAATGATCTAAAGGTAAGTTGTGCACAGTTATTATAATATTATTCTTGTTTACTGCAATTGTGATATTAAGGTGTGTCTTTGTGTTGAAACAGTCAAACTTTGGTTTATAAAAGTCTCTGTGTCTGTGTGTCCTCAGCTCTTCCTGGAGGAGCAGAGCTTCTCCCTGCGAGTGGCTCAGAGGACTTTTGGACAAAGGATCCGTCTCTACCTGCTCAGGTTCTTCTTGAACATGGTCGTTCTGTCTCTGCTGGGTGCAGCCTTCTACCTCATCTTCTATGCCATAACGAAATCACTGTCTGCGGTAAGACCTTAACACTCAATACGACTGGATCTGTCGCTGCATGTCCTGGATTGGGTGAACAGCTGTCTGATTCATGTGTGTTTCTCAGAGGCGGCACAACTGGTTGCCCAGTCTGTTCCTCCAGTATCTTCCTCCCATCACCATCACCTTTGTCAACCTGCTCCTCCCCCACATCTTCCGTAAGATCTCATCTTTTGAAGATTACTCTTTCACCACGCAGGTTAACGCCACACTTGTGAGGTAAGCACAGAGATGCAAACACATGAAAACCTATTGCATACACAGACACAGACACATGCACCTGCATAGATTCACACTGTCTTCTCTTCAGGAGCATCTTCTTGAAGCTGGCCTCACTGGGGATCTACTTATATTACTCTTTCAACGCCACAACAGAGCGTCAGCAGGTAAGTTGAGAGATTTTCAAAGTCCTCCTGATGGCGCTGTAATGAGGCATAATTAAAGTAATGCTATCTACACTTCATGATTATGTGTGTTTCATTTGTGTTTTTTGCAGCAGCAGCAGCAGCATCCGTGCAGGGAGAACCAGTTTGGCAGAGAGATGTACAAGCTGTGTATTTTCAATTTCCTCGCCACCTTCTGCAACACCTTTCTGTTTAGCTACCCCAGGAAGTGGGTTTGCTCAAATCAGCAATCTCTCTCTGTCTATGTCTGTTGTTTGAATGGAAATGCATGCGAAGTGTTTCTTTAACTTGAATTCACATCAGGCCTGGGATGATTCTTCCCCCGCTGGGCTCATGAAGCTTATATCTTCCCTCTGTTTGACAGTTTGTTGCATGAGAAGTACCCCACATCCTTGCTGGCCCGGTTGTTGGGGAAACAACTCTTCTTGATCCCTTTCAATGTGTTGGATCTGGTGTACAGTCAGACTGTGTCCTGGGTGGGCATCTACTACTGCCCTCTGCTGCCTCTGATAGGAACTGTCACACTGGTGGCCACGTTCTACATCAAAAAGGTCTGGAACAGAACAGTTACACTACACATGAGCTGTTCAGTTAAATATATATATACATATATATATATATATATACATATCACGCTGTGTCCATATCTCTATTTGTCCTAATTTAAGGTCCGTTGCTCTGCTGTGTTGTATTTGTCCAGTGATGTCCATGTGTCTCTTTCTAACTCTGTCTCCAGTTCACAGTGTTGCGATGCTGTGTTGCCGAGCACCGCATGTTTCGAGCCTCCACGTCCTCGGTTTTATTCCACTTCATGTTGCTGCTCGGTCTCATCATGGCTGCATCCGCAGTGGGCTTCAACCTCTACCGACAAGACAATGCGTACTGTTCCTACTGCAACTCTGATATCTTGCATTTTGACAGTTATTGTTAGAGAGAACATAAGATTTATTTCTGTTTCTCTGTTACACATTACTGTTTCCTCTCCAGGTCCTCCTGTGGTCCATCTGGAAATGGAGAAACAGTGTTTAATGTGACAGGAGTTTGTGTGAATAGTCTGCCCAGCCTGGCACAGAGCACTCTCCGCTACCTGGCCTCTGAGGCCTTCGCCCTGCCACTCATACTCGCTGAAATGTAAGTGTGGAAGCTAAACTCCAGCTCTGTATTTGCAGTTTCATGAATTTTCCCAGATACATTCTTTTTCAAAAGTACATTTTACTGTGACGCTGTTTCAGCCTTAGGGTGAAGGAACAACAGTAGAAGCACCGTGTGTTCAGTATCATGTGGTGATCATCAATGAGTAGAAGCAGTGTTGAATGTAGATGTGCAGTACTTTACTCTTTGAATGTAACATGAAACACATTGTGTTCCCTCAGTATAATCTTAACGTCCTATGTGTCACGGGGTCGAGCCAATCAGAAGGCCATCGAGAGACTGAAAGACATGCTGGTCATGGTAAGACACATGTCACCAAACAACTTACATACCTTGAAATTAGACACAGAATGAAAATAGGACATATTTTAGTCACACAGCATAATTAATTTGGGGTCAATATTTATGTTGAGCTTCTCTACTGTGCGTGTGTAAATGTGTACGTGTCTCCCTCACAGAGTAGCTCAGATAAGCGTTTCCTGGTGAAACAGCACACCACAGTGCTCAGACGTCAGAGGGACAACCGCAGAGTGGGTTCCGCCAGCGCCATCGGAGAGGACGCCGCCCCCAGTCGCAGGAGAGACCCCCCCATCGCCTCACATAGAAGCTGATTCAAGGGCTAAAGTTGTCAGGCCTTTCTGTCCACAGACTCCCATTAAAAAAATTCCCTCTTCCAACCACAGACTGGAGCTGCCTGTATATAAAAAGTAAAAAAACTCATGAAGTCTTACTTTTATAGTGATATTATTTACAAATATAAGAAGTGTAGTAATTATATTTTCCTGCAAATGCCACAGTTGTCTTTTGAATGAATGCTCAATTTAACTGCAGTATGTACGTGAATTTTTATACTTTTGTCATTGTGGTTGTGTGTTAAAGGGATAGTTCACCCAAAATGAAAATACACTCATTATCTTCTCACCACTGTGCTGATGGAGAGGTGGGGTTAGGGTCAAATACAATAAAAGTAACTGGTGACCACTTCCTCCCAAGGAGGATAACAGAGGACATTTAGGCTAAAAACATGGTTTCGGCTGCAAAGCTGTTTACCCCTGAAACTCCAAAAGTGTTAAGTGGACTCAAACACTTCACCCACCCCTCCATCGGCATAGTGGTGAGTAAATAACGAGTGAATTTTCATTTTTGGGTGAACTATCCCTTCAAGCTTGTTTTATACAATTTATATACTGGGTATGTTTTTCAGTGTAAATGTATGAAGACCTAATATAAAGAACTGCGATTATAATCCTAATTGCTGTAGTTTTAAGTTTTTTTTGTTTACTGGCTTTTACTTGAAATAGTTTATCAGTATGCCCCCGTTGTTGTTGTTGTTGTTGCTTTTTTCCTCCTCTTTTGCTGTCTCTGTAATTTAACTTGATGTCATTGTAATTTAGGGTTGTCCCTCAATCTTTTCTTGAGTATAAACAAAGGTTGTAAAATTGTAAAATGTTCTTAAGTGTCACTTTGTGTGAATGTTTTTCAGATACAATGCTCATTAAAACCTGTGTGGTTTGTGCTTTCCAAAAAAACGACTATTTGTGTTGTTGTTATTGTGCATCGCACAGATCATTAAAATGATGCCAAATACGCGGCCTAATATGTTATCTATTAGCAACACATGTGTAACACCCCTAACCCTGACACACACACGCAAACACACACAGAGTCACGCATGCAGATACACTTATACACAACCAAGCTAGAGAAACCATGTCAAAGATAAATACTCAGCAGTGTTATGAAGAATCTACAGACTCTTTATTTGTTGCCTCTTTTGGGTAAGTTTTATTTAAAATTACAACAAAAATAAATAATTTAATATTAATATTCTAATATTATTACTGCAACATGTTGTTGATTTTGTTTCAGCTCTGGCAAGTTTGTTCATCAAGATAAGTAAGTGCTTGAGATATTGAGCTCAGTTTTCTGAGATCTTTTATTTGTCTTTATGTACAATAACCATAGTGGTTCAGAAGCTTGGTAATTGTAGGTCTAATAAAAATGCTTCAGTGACTTTACTTGTCATTTATTTTATTAAAATGTGTTACAGGTATTTCAGAGGTCTATAGCCAAACTATTTCTACTACTTCATATCTTTCTTTAGGTGGATCAGTTTCTCCTCGCCCAGTTCTGACCGGCCCTCACATGGCCTACCTCAACTCGAGGGTGGCTTTCCGATGTACTGCACCTGACTCCTCTCCACCAGTCACCTACCAGCTGATGAGAGATGGTGGTATCCCAATCGCCACAGGCATCGATCTCCAAGGAGACCAATCTGCACCATTCTTCCTGAAGGTCGCTGCAACATCAGAGGGGTCGTACCACTGCAAGGCAACGAATGAAGGAGGCACAGGAGTCAGCAACATCATCACGCTGAGTGTTGTCAGTGAGTACCACACATTCGTTGTTAGAAAGAAGAAATATTCCCAAATGTAACTTCTTCCTTTCCTCCCTAACCATCTGCCATTCCCTCTCATCTATAGTTCCAGCATCAAATACCAGAGTGACCGCTGAACCTTTCCCCCCAGTCGCATACGAGGGGTCACGCATCATCCTAAAATGCAACGTCACAAGGGGCTCCCACCTGTCCTACACCTGGTTTTTCAACAGGAAGGCACTAACATCTTCTACCTCTCCTCTTTTCCACCTCACTGGTAATGAGCTGGTGATGGAGCAGGCCACTCCAGAGCATGCTGGGCACTACTCCTGCAGGGCCTGGTCCATGGTTCAGGACAACACAAGGTTTTCAAGCAGCACCGAGGTCAAGGTGACAGTCAAAGGTACATATCTACAGAAATATTAAGGTAACAGAGGATATAGACGACTTAGTACTGGGTGGAAGGATGGGGTCTGGGCCTGGGACGATTCTGAATTTTTTTCTTTTCTTATTATATGCAATAAAATCTCTATTTTCCACTGTTTAGGAAAAGGTTTTATGACAAAAAATGATTATGTTCTGCCTTGGCGGAGGTATGAGCTCTTCTGAGGGTCATTCTGGTTCATGGTAGTTTTTAACCATGTTGGTCGATGGTCATTACAATTATTAATTTGAACTTAATTTTAATTTGCTTTATGACCAAATAGCTCCAACATTCCCATCAGCCTCGATTGAGCTTCGTGATTAGCACTGATGGCAAACAGAAGTATGCCAACATGCTGAACCCAAATGTGATAATGGTTAAGACTGTATTAGCATGTTAGCATTGTCACTGTAGTTTAAATGGAAACACAACTGTCTTAACCATGCAGCCACAACAAAGGGCAGAGTTTTATTACCACATGGAGCCTTTAGACCAAAGTTATTGCATAACTTCTTTTTGAAAATACACTTTGTGGCCATAACTATATGGACAATTGAGAATCATCTTTTTTCCAAAATCATGTGGATTCAAAATACTGCCAAAGTATGGCTCACTTTTCAAGGGAGGACTTCTGTAAAAAAGTGTTGAACCTGGCTGCAGGAATGTATTTCCCATTCAGGACTGAAGTTGGGTGAAACTGTCTCCCTCACAGTCCAGTTCATCCCAAAGGAGTTGTATGGAGTTGAGGTCAAGGCCCAGTGCAGCCAGTTACCACACCATACTAAAGAAAAAACTTTTCTTCATGGACCTGGATTCATGAGAGCAATGCCATGATGAAACAGGAAAGGAACCTCTGTTATAGTCTAAAATATCTGTAGCATTAAGAGAAAGCTTCATTGGATATAAAGCGTTGCCCAAACTATGATAAACAACATGTAAATAATAAGTATTCAATCGCTGTCCACATACTTTTGGCCATACAGTCATGATTAAAAGTTATTTTTTGGTAGTTTTTCCTGACTCTTGTTGAGGGTTAAGAACAGAGGATGTCACACCTTGTTAAAGCCCTATGAGACAAATTGTGATTTGTGAATATGGGCTATACAAATAAAATTTGATTGATTGTCGTTTTGCCTCCACCAGCTTATGTATCAAAGCCAAACATCTCCTTCTCCATCTTCAAAGAGGGAGACGGTTACCAAGGCAACATAACCTGCTGGTCAACCAGAGGGAGCCATCCGGTCAACTTTTCTCTCTCAGTAGATGACAAAGAGGTGGGATCCCTCACAGCGAACGAATCCCTCACTGTCTGGTTCCTTGTTGCCATGGTACCCGGGATGGACATGGGCGTGGCGCGATGCTGGGTGAAAACTGAGATGCAGGAGTTGATGAGTGAACCTGTGTCTCTGGAAGTGGGTATGAGCTATACAGACATGTGAAGGAGATGTGTGATGTGTCTGTCATTCCCTTCCTCTAATTTCCCTCCTCCTCATGAATGTTCTTCTCTCCTCCACGTTCGTTCAGTCCCAGTTGGAGGCGACGTGACAGCGGAGGTGGAATATCTCTACAGAGCCGACTCCAAGCCTTCCGCCGCCAGGCTGAGGTGTGTGGTCAGCAGAGGAACCTTTCCTCAAATCTCCTGGCTCTTGAATAACTCTGTCCTTCCCTCTGAGACAAATCTGGACGTCCAGTCTCAGGATGACCTGACTCACGTTGCCCTCGCCAACCGTAGACAGACACTCGTCCTCACTAAGCTCACCTCAGAGGAGTCTGGGTATTACCGCTGCAGGGTCAGGAACAGCTATGATGACTCCGGGCCCTGGGTGGAGAGTGGAGATGTGCTGGTCCGAGTCACAGGTAAGAAGATCATAACTCAAATGAAAGTAATAAGACTGTAGTGTAACATACCACACACACGAGGGAAGCATCGGTTTTCTCATCTAGCTCTTGACAAGATGGCAAAATAGGATATAACCCCAAATGTCAAACTATTCCTATAATGCATGTCTTTTCATAAATGCCTTCTGTGTGGGGGGCCTCTGCACTCTATCATATATTTTTTACTTTCAATCAGACAGGATCCTTAACTCCATGCCTCCAGCAACATCTTCCACTGAAACAGCACCAAGTAAACAGCACATGTTGTATATTTAAATGACTCCCATGCTGACACCACAGTACGTCATGGCTCACTGTTCATGTCCCTTCTCCTTCACAGAGGCTTTCATGAACCCGACAGAGATCATCACCATAGCGTTCTGCTGCTTCCTTTTGCTCATGTTGGCAGTTGGTGTGGCCTGTGTTTACAGGATGTTTGACCACAACCAAGGTGTGTGTGTGTATGTGTGAAGGATACATTCTCTATACACCATTTTCACTATATAATTCACTATTTAAAATATCCCTATATCTCCACCTCTGACTTCTTTTTCAGCTCATGCCCACATTGCTGCGACCAAGTAAGCTTTATCCCAATGGACCTTAGAAAGTTTACCGTTTCTGTGATTAAAACCAACCCGATAAACCATGTTTGTACCTTCTCATGTCAGTTCAGATCCACTTCCTCTGACTGCACCCTCGTCCCAGTAGGGAGACAAGCAGGTCGGGATCTCCTCTGCAGACTGACTGTGTCCTGAGTCAGGTATACAGGCTGTCACGACAGCACATAAACACAATGATTTTAAATCAGTGAACTGACTCTTCTCAACAGGTCTAAGAAATTCACACTAAAGTGAAGATTTTGAAGTTATTTTATGTGTTTGGTTTTCATATACTGAAACATTTTAATTTAATTGAGAGAACATTTAACATTTAAACAGTTAAACATTTCTGACTATTTATCCCAATCGACTATTCTCCTGATTTTGTATATATGGACCCATGAAATAAAGCATTATTCAATTAAGACGTTTTAAGAGCACCACAATTTTTTTATTTTTTTAGCTTTTAATGGAGCAATTCTTTCAATCCTCTCCCTCAGGAGCATTAAGATAAAAACAACTTTGTGTTATGACAAACAGACCAGGTACTAATATAATGATATAATTATTTGTGTCTCCCTGTTTCAGACCATAGAGATCACAGTATGACACAGCATGAAGATCCCGCACCTCTCAAATCATCACATCCATCACTTCATGCAAATATTTCATTTGAATATTGCAACTTGTTCTTTACTGCATTTGATACTTTTCCCGACCTGTAAAGTTACTTATAAGAGACTGGTATTCCAATAAAAGGTTTACTTCTAAATGTTGTTGTGTTTTTATGAAACCAGTGAAACAAAATGAATGCTTGACTACATCACTTCAAAATGAGTCAGGCTTAATATTCACATTTTTATGCATCTGCACCGGCGACAGCCAGCGGCATGAGGCATTATGTTTTTGGGTTGTGTGTCTCATTCTTGTGAACATCATATCTCAAGATAGCCTTGAGGGAAATATTTCAAATTTGATACAATTGCTCATTTGGACTCAACGATGAACTGATTAGATTTTGTTGATCAAAGGTCAGAGGTCACGTGACATCATGTTCTTGTGAACGTGATGTTTCAGATACACACATAATGAATTTCATTACATCTGGCCCAAACATTCTCTTGGACTCAAGGATGACCTGACATCAAAGATCAAGGTCACTGCGACCTCAGAAAACTATTTTTTGCCCCGTGAACACATCTTCTGAACGCCTCAAGAGATTCCTCTCAAATTTGGCACAAAAGTTCACTTCAAAGGTCAAAGGTCACAGTGGCCTCACAAACATGTTTTGGCCTCTTGCACATGATATCCCAAGTCTGTCTTTGAGGACCTTCAAACAGTTATCATTTGGCCTCATAGATGAACTGATGAAATTTCAGTGACTAAAGGTCAAAGGTCACTGTCGGTCTGACCTCATATGAACCTGGGAAAAAGTGCATCTAGACTGTAACTGCCTTGGTTGGCGGACACATTCAATCGCAATGCCGTGTTTCTAGTTCAAAATAGAACAGTTTAACAGTTAAGACATGAGAGGAGGGAGGGGTAGTGTATTGCTATCAGTTATTCGCACATGTTTCTAAGTGTGTGTGTGTGTGTGTGCGTGTGTTTATCCACGGTGCGTAAACCCTCGGTTAAAAACTGGAAAAACCTGATGCACTACAGTGTAGCAAAATCATGTTGGAAGTCAGTAGTTGTATGAAAGTCAGTCATTTTTCTTTGAGAATGTTTGCTTCCCTCCTCGTGGTCACGCTGGGTGAGCTAACACAAACCACACAACAGTACGCAATACAGTATCTCAGTTTGAGACTTTAGCATTTTCTTTATTTCTTCTTCCTCTCTGCAGGGTTATGCTACTGCAGAACGGACAGCAGTAAGTTAGTTTTATGGATTCTGTGTGCACAGTCAATTAATAGAAAATATGAGTTTAGAACCCTATAAAGCATTTGAGTGTTTGTGAAATTTTGATTTGTTTATTTGTTTTTAATAGATCAGACATTTCTGGGGATTCCACAGCTGTTTGGCCCTTCAGAGGCTTTGCTGGGAGAAATTGTAGTATTCAAATGTGTAATGCCAAACCACCCAAAGAATGAATCTGTCCTGCTGCAGTTATACAAGTGAGTAATAATACTGTATTCCAAAATGAACCACTGTATTAAAATTAATATAAAACCCTTTTACTATTGACCTCTTCTAGCAAGGATAATGACAAGCGGTTGGGTGAGTCTACCTCCCTGTCTGGGGAAGCTGGAACCTTCACCCTGCTCATCAAACTGTCCCATGAGGGCAACCTGGAGTGTTTGGCCAGAGCACAGAACAACTCTCACACCATGCCCACTGTCAGCAGAACACACCGCCTGAGGGTGGTTGGTGAGTCTATTTGTTACCTGAGATCACTGTGCACATTAAGGTGTGTCAACACTCAACACAGTGAGAAACACATTTCTCAAAAAGAGTAGTGGGATGTAACAAGTTACTGTACTTCAGTACATTTTTCATGTATGTTTACTTTACATAAGTAGATTTATTTTTGGTTACTGTTCACTTTAACTCCACTACACATATCAGAAAATATCTGTACTGTACACTGTACACTGCATTACATTACATGTTCACATGTATCACTGGTGAAGAAAAACAAATGAAATTGATTCAGACACTACGATGGTTTTCAGTTGCATCATCTGCACCATTATTTTAAAAATTATATTTGATAGTCTGTATTATTGTTGTATTAAAATATACAGTAATGATGTAGTGAATGTTGCATTAGGGAATAGGCTAAGCTAAAAAAGTAGAAGTTATTTTAATACTTTAAAAAAACGTCATATATATCTATAAATACATATACATATATACATATTTAAACGTATAGCCTAAAAATATAGAAAAATATAAGCATGTAAATAGAGACAATAAATATTGTAACAACAGCAAAAGCAGCATTAATGCAACAATAATAACGTAAAATGTAAAATTTAACATTAATATGATTTAACATAACATTAACATAAATAACTATACACAGAGAAAATAATCATTTGACTTAAGCCAAATGTTTGTCTATCTCCTCCAGCACTGCTCAAAAGGCATGTTGATACAAGGTGTAAGGTGAAAACTGTACAGCTGAGGCATATTATTAGTATTATTTGGAGTGGAAATTTTGACCTGAAAATGGCAGCAGATGACAGTTACGATATCGGTCAACACAGTTTTTAAAATAACTATTAGAGTTGATTTGAAATAAGAGCTTGATCTCATTGTGCTGCTGTGCTTGTCCTGCAGAGGGAGTGAAGGAGGCACAGATTTTTGTTGGTTCAGGTCAAGTAGAGTTGTCGAAGGACGAGAATCTGGAGCTGCTCTGTGAAATTACTGCAATTTTTTTCACAAAGATGTTTTTTGTTATTTTAGGTAGTTCTAATAACACTGATGTTTGTTAAAATGCAAATTTTTTCAAGCAAGTTTGGTTTAAATAAATGATTTGATGCAATCTGCATTTTACTGAAATAATAATAATCGGTGTCTTCCTCAGAACCACTTCAGAAAACATCGGCTATTACACATGCATGGCTACCAACTACTACAACCAAACAGTCTTCTCAACCTCCACAAGTCCTGATGTTGAAATCACAGTCGATCTACTATTTAGCTTTATACCGTATAACTATAGAGACTATGAAGAAGAAAACATCCTCTCACGTCCTGCTCCCTCAGATGTGGTGTCAGCCCCTGATATCTCCTTCACTGTGCTGAAGGAGGATTCCTACAACTACTCTGCTGTGGTCACATGTGAGTCGACGATTGGGACCCTGCCTGTCACCTTTTCACTCTACAACAGGACAGAGCTGGTTGCCAATGTGACGAGTGATAACAGGAGGGCCATATTTAAGTTACCACTTGTCTTGGATCAGTACTCGGGAGAGCTCCAGTGCAACGCGGACAACGGAGCCCAGGTTGCTCACAGTCAGTGGCTGCCCTTGGAAGTTGGTATGATGGCATTGTTTGAAATCGCAGACATGAAGCTATGATACAGATGACTTTTTAGTAATTATCAAATCTATGATGTGTCCTTCAGTCTCAGTTGGCGGGCCTGTGACCATGCACTACGACTCCGACATTGGAGAAAACTTTGCTGTGATTGGCCTGAGGTTGTACTGCAAGGTGGCAAAGGGATCTCATCCACGTTACCAGTGGTTCCTCAACAAAACCCTTCTCCATGACAAAGGAAGTTTCTACTACGTGGTCGACCAGCCGCCAGAACAGTCAATACTCCTGCTGTCTGTGGGGAGGAGCAGCGCTGGGACGTATCACTGCCAAGTGTCTGACAGCTTTGACAACACTACTGCAATAAGCAGTTGGGAGCAATATTTGGATAAAGAAGGTACAGTTGATTCATTAATGTAAAACATCTTTGTCACCAGTGATTACTGCGTTAATTCTTCTTCTTCCTGCTCCTCCAGTGCTGAACCGTCCCCCTGTCTATGTAGTGGCAGTTGTCTTTGGTTGTTTCACAGCTTTGATTCTCCTGGTGTCCGTCTGTTGTATTGGAGTGGTGTACAGTAAGATCACAGATTTCTCCAACATTTTAGAGTTCTGTTTTTTTCTGGTGTTGATCCTTCTCATTTGCTTCTGGAGATAGGGGTCTGGAGATGGAGAGAAGGGTAGTTGCCTACGAAGGCGAGCTGGTTCGTCACTCTTTTTGTATCTGCATCATTCAAAGCTTCAACCATTCATTTACTCCCACAAGAGCAATTTTCACAGCATAGTGTTCTATTTCCGTTGTGTTTTATGTTTTAAACCATGACAGTGCTCTCTTCTCTTAGGATCTGCGTGAGTACGGTGAGGATGCAGGTGTGGTGAGATCAGCCAGAGGGGGTGAATTTGATCAGGTGAGACCAGATTAACCAATGAAATCCATCAGCCAGTCATGTCAGTTACATAAACAAATCAAAGTCTCATGTCTCCTGCACTCTTCAGACATCTGAGGCCTCTGCAGATGAATGGCCCTAAATTGCAGAACAGAAGAAGACGTTGGAGGATGAAACGTTTGAGGCGCCCTGAGGACTTGTCATTTGCTCCATATAATCACACTGCTGTGGTTAAATAAACCCCTGCTCGTGATGCTTCATGTCTGCTCAATGTACCAACATTTATATTGTTTATCTTTAAACAAGGGCAACGCGGGGGTTAGCACTGTTGCCTCACAGTGAGAAGGTTTCCGGGTTTAAAATTCCCGAACGTCGTCTTTCTGTGTGGAGTTTACATGTTTACCACACATTCACCAACAGTCCAAAACATAGGTAGGTAGATTTGGGTTAGGTTGGGACCCATTTATTGACATCACAACACTGTTAACGTTGCTAATCCTCATTATTGTATTCACCTTCACACAGGTAAGAAGCAGTCTGTACTTCAGTTAATCACAGTCCAGTTTCCATTAGCAATTTCAGTTTAACACAATGTAACCACACGCCACATACTCCACACTTGAGCTTAGCTATATGCACTTCCTTTGGCAATGTTCTGTTAATACATATGGTCACCAGAGTACTGCTCAAAAATGAAATCAAACGAACAAAAACTATATGATGGCTCCAACAGTGAGTGTGATTGCTTGTTTGTCTCCACATGTTTGCCTTATGATGGACGGAAACTGGCTCCGCCAAATGATCTCTCCCCTCATCTGCCCCCCTCCTTCCCAACCACCTCTCCTCTCTCCCCCACTTCCGCCAACCGGTCGAGGCACATGGTCACCCACATGAGTCTTGTTATGTTGAAGATTCCTTCCTGTTAAAGGGATAGTTCCCCCCCAAAATTAAAATTCATTCATTATCTACTCACCACTATGCCGATGGAGGGGTGGGTGATGTGTTTGAGTCTACAAAACACTTTTGGAGTTTCAGGGGTAAACAGCTTTGCAGCCGAACCCATGTTTGGATGACACCACAGGAGCAGTATGGAGGCATTTTATTTATTTTTTTCTGTTCTTTTTTTGCGTTTAAAGAAGTGGTCACCATTTACTTCAATTGTATTGGGTTTGGCTGCTGACAGTGCTTGCTCTTTGTGTGAACTGTTGGGTTTCTTTAATATTGTATAGTCTCAACCTTTCTTTGTAAAGCCCATCCATCCATCCATGCATCATCTATAGCGCTTATCCTTTAAAGGTTCAGTGTGTAAGATTTAGGTGAAAGGGATCTATTGGTATCAATTGAATATAAAATAATCCTATAGCGATGTTTTTACTAGTGAGTTTCATCTAAACTGTACAAATTGTTGTTTCCTTTACCCTAGAATGGGCCCTTTATATTTAAATACTTTACATTTACATCTGGAGCGAGTCCTCTCTATGGAGGTCACCATGTTTTTTACAGTCTTCCAAACTAGACAAACTAAACACCTTTTGGGTTTTTATCACAACTGAAGGCTACCACAGGTTCTCTTTATCTCTTCTCATGTTTGGAAGGGAGGGTGAGGTGAGGGGTATTCAGCTGAAACATACAACTTCACCACTAGATGTCACTAGATTCCACACACTGAGCCTTTCAGGGTTGTGGGACAGAAACTGGAGCCAAATACGAAATAAAGTTCTTAAAGAAAATGAATGTTGTGATTTATTCAAATAAAACTGAATTGAGTGGAATCGAACATGACCGTGTCCCCTGGCTGCTGATGTCCGCCCCTCTGACGCGCAGCCGCTGGCGCGCAGCTCCTGTCCCACTGGCTCGACGCGTCCTCGTCTGCAGGAGGTGGCGACAGCAGCGACTCTGTCTCAGCTCACTTTAGTTCCAGTTCAGCCGCCGTGCCGTGTCGTGCCGTGCTGTGAGGCCAGGTCAGAGCACACTGTGGGCTCCGGAGGAACTGCCGCTGAACCGGGAGAGACATGGAAGACGCGGGCGGTGCAACTGTGTACGGGGCTTCGCTCGCAGGAGGAGGCTTCGACTTGAACAAGTTTGTCCGACAGCCGCAGACCATAGTGCGGCTGCTGAGCTGGGTGAGTGCCGCTGCCGCTGGAGGAGGGAGTGTGTTCATGTGTTCCGCGGTGTGAGGGGAGGAAGGGGACATTCAACGTGGCCTGGGAACAGGTGCGTTTGGCGAGGAGCCCTCTGACTGACTCTGTGGAGCGGATACATCATATATAAATATATTTATATATGTATCATTTATACATATACAGCATTTATACACATGTTTATTTTGATCCGTGTTGGCCAGAACAACGGGCTACTATCTGCAGCGTCTCCACGGGGGGCGTCATGTTGCGTGCAGCTGGTGTATGACAGCAGCTCGGTGACAGCACAGGTCAACACTGCTGTTGTCAGAAGACAAAAGACAGGAAACACACACACACACAAGTCTCTACTTCTATCTGTGAGGGCCCTCATTAGCACAATACATTCCCTAGCCCCTTACCCTGACCTTAACCATCCAGACTAAATGCTTTACATAAACCTAAACCTAATTCTAACCCTAAAACACAGTCTTAACCCTCAAACAGCCTATTGAAAAAGTGAGGACTGGTCAAAATGTCCTCACTTTCCCAAAATGTCCTCATTTGCTTAAAATAAAATAAAAAAACTGTCACAAATATATAAGCACAGGAACACACACACACTGGAGGCTTACCAGTTGAATAAAGGCTGTATAATAATCCATTGTTGTCTTTACTCTGTTGCTGTGCTTCCAAGCAGCAGTTAACTTTTTTATTGACTTTATATTATGACTCTTGTAAAGTCAGTTGTTTATAATTTTATAATTTAATGTTTTCAAAATGAATATAGACATGTTAGTTAGAAGTGGTATTTGCATAGAGAGGGGTACCCACGTCCCAGGGGAAGATTCTGCACACGGCGGATCACCTGTTGCTAGGTAAATCAAATGGCACAAATTTATATTATGTGGTGAGGACATTGATATGCTATGTGTAAAATGAAACTCAGCCAGACAGGTTGTGGCATCACATATAGTGAGGCTCTGCGTGTTTCTGAGCTCACACACTGAAGGATTAGACTATCTGTCCTTGGCTGCCTCCTTGGTGAAATGAAACTATTAGGAACCTCATTTAATGGGAGTTTTACTGCTTTCATTTTGTTACAGGAGGATCGCTGTGAGGACGGTTGATTTACAGGTCTTCTCTTGAGGCGTAAACCATTTTTTAGGCCTCTGGCTAAAGTTCTGCAGGGTCAGAGTGAGGGAAAAACACGGCTTAACCTGAACACTGGGGTGGATAAAGACTGAGGACAGAATGTGCCCTCGGTTGCCACAACAGTTGTTTATATGCATGCACGGGTGTGTGTGTGTGTGTGTGTGTATATTAAAGAGAGATTAGATATCTGTCTCTAGTAAACAGAGTCTGGTGGGCAGGTAAGGTGATACCTTCCATCGCTGACCCTCTCTTACTCTTGGAGAATGTGTTTGTGTGTGGGTCTCTCTTTCTCCCTCTCTCTCTCTCTTTTACACACACACATACAAGCACATATATATACACACACACACATACTTTGCAGCTGTGTCCAACCCATCAAATATTCGCCTCGTATGCCATCCATCTCTGGTGCTTTTATTCTTGCTCCATTGACCAAGCACCTTCAGTAAAAGAAAACTTTGTTTGCTCTGTAACCCCGCCTACATGTCCCACAATGCACCACACCCGTTCCCAGAACAAGGAAGAGTCTTGTTCTAGGAATAGGCATCTCATATTCTTCAGCTATCTTGACTGTAGTAAATGCAGATCTGGTGGTTTTAGTTTATGTGTAAATACAAGACACCATTATTTCAGGCAGAGATTCGTAACATTAACCGAAACAATATACTTTTTGTTCACATGGGACATTTAGTCGTTTATTTGACATCTGTCACTCAACACTTTCCATCTGTGTATTTATGTTAAGCGACATCCATCTGCTCCTCTAACAGTCCCCATCTCACTTTTGTCTCGTGTTTTGGAAGTCCCCGCGTTCACGTCCCTCAACGTCTCTCCTGCTCAAGTCCATTTACCTTTTGTCTCGCAGGATTACGGCCTCGCCTCCTTCCCACGCGTTAAACAGTCCCTGTCTATCCTCCTCCCAGATCTCATTATGAGTGTTGTTAGGGACGTGGTGGCATCTCCAGAATCACATGGCAGGCAGCTGCACTCAGAAGTAGGTCACATGGTTAGGTGGGTAACCAGAGCAGACAGTAACAGACCACGGGACGCTCAGAGGGACCTGGCAGCAGTTAACGCTCTTCGATTTCTGAAAACGAGAACTTGAGGGTGTTTCAAGAGTCAGCAACAAGAAAAGACTGTGGGCGACGTTGCTTAATACTCTATGTTGGATTTAAAGTAGAAATGGATACAGGTGTTTGTGAAATTGTTTTCCATTCCAAACTGCCTGTTTGGAATGTGCTGTCTGTGTTATTGCGTTACTTCAGAATTATTCCTCATCATTAGTGACTCCTCCTCAAACAGTTCTAAAATATACTTCTACAATTGTTTGTGTGTTGGATGTTGTGTGCAAAGCTTTTTATAAACAGTCTATGGTGCAGAGTGAAGTTAGAAAACTTTACGTTCATCCTATCTGGTTTATCTGCAATGAAGCTGTTTCCCATAATCAACCGGATTCTGTTGTTGACAGAATATTTTCTCACATAATTTTAGTCTGATGACTATAGTTATGTCTTCTCTAAATGTTACTCAAAGTAGACACAAACTAAACCTGGGGAGGTTTGCTTATTTTGTCATGTTGTGATTCATTTGAAGGATATTAACGTTTAGATCGCCCTCTTTTGTTTTCCATTTGGGCGGCTGTTGTCTTGATTGCAAAGTCTTTTGAAAGCAGACTCAAATTCCAAATGTCCAGGTGTCTGTGAATGCACCACCAAGGAAGAGTTTACCAAATCATTCCTTGAACTGAAATGAGGACAATGATGTGAGCTTGACACAAAATAAAGTCGATTATCTGTTTGATAAGTCTGATTGTAGATTTTCATATTGTTCAGGAAACATATAGTTGCCTGAAAGGCTGTAATTCAGACTCAAAACATTTAGTTTTAACATTTGGTGAGGAATAATGTACGGTATGCAGTGTGGATAAACTTGAAGTAAACTGCGAAATGCACCTCTAACTGAGATAGTTGAGTCTTTGCAAATCATTGATGGTTTAAAAATTTGAAATAAATCTCATATTCCTTCACATTACATTAATTGCCACCTTTCTCCTCTCTGTGTTTGGATGTAGATATTTGCCATGGTGGTGTTTGGCTGCATCACAACAGAGGGATACATCAACAGTCCCCTAAGTGCCGAGGCAAAGTGCATGTTCAACCAGAATAACTCGGCATGTCAGTATGCTGTTGCCATTGGGGTGATGGCCTTCCTGGCCTGCGTGGCCTTCCTGGTGTTAGATGTTTACTTGCCTTTCATGAGCAATGCACAGGAGAGGAAGTACGCTGTCATGGCCGACCTGGGATTCTCAGGTGAGCAAAAACTCTATTGTTTAAAACTAACATTAAAACTACTCAAAACTAGCATAATCTCTATTTTTATATTAGCAATGGATCAAATTACCATGTGTCGTCTGAAAGGTGCCACTCATAGTGACAAGCCTTCATGAAATGATTACCAATTCTGCAGTAACTTACAGCTGTGCACTGTTTTAGCTTCTTTTAGCTCATTGTTTTGGTTTTACAGCTTGCATCTTGTGAAGTTAGTACACACCTGACCTTACCTAAGCTGCTTTCAGACACGCACTTAAGACATTTTCCTTACATTTTCTGGAGGATCTGTATGTGAGAACACAAATGTCGAAGTTAGTTGCTCCGGACAATTTCCCGAACTTTTCCTGCCCGCCCCCCAGTAAAAATTATGATGTTTTGAACACGAGATAAATGCAAAACTGAAAATAAAACCAATTTCACGATGAAAAAGGTGCCATACACGTAGAAGACGCAGACAAAGAACACAACTTAGAAAGATGTTAAGATTCAACAGATTTTGATGAGAAGAGCAGATGCTGGTTTTGATGTGTTGTAAATGAAAACCCTGTGTTTTCCCAGCTAAATGTATAGGTCATGTCCTGCCTCCTGCTCGCGCTACTCTGGTGCCACACCTCATCTAAATGTTCCAGACATTTTCCTGTTGTTGTGAATGCATCTCCTGCTGCGTTCATTATATGTGAAAGGCAAACATTGTTCATGTCTGAATACGCCTCTAGTAAGGTTAGCAAACAACTAGAAAGTCTTGTAAAATGCCTTATTTTGATGCCATAAAACTTGTATCACTAGAAGAGATTGTTTCACATCTTAAATCCTCCTGTACTGTCTTGATCTGCTGCCTGCAGATTTCTCCAAGGTTTTGTTGCCTGAAAACAGATGTGCTGCAGATAGTCAATAGTTCTTTACTATCAGGAGTTTTCCCAGAAAAGCCATGAAAGCCTCAGTCAGTAAACCCTTTTAAAAAAAAAAAAAAAAATCTGCATCCTTCCGTTCTGAGTAATAATAGGCCCATACTAAACCGGTCACCTATCACTAAAATCATTGACAATGCTGTTTTAAGTCATTTCTTTCTGTAAAGACATTTGCCAGTCTGTATTTTGACCCCACCACAGTATGGAGACTGCTCTTATCAAGGTTTTGAATGACTTCAATCTCTGTCCTCGTGCTACTAAACCTCCTTGTTGCTTTTGATACAGTTGATCACAGTGTATTAAAAAACAGACTGGCGCACTGTGTGGGTCTTTCTGAATGTGTCCTGAACTGGTTCAAGTCCTACATCCATGACAGAGACTACTTTGTATTATGTGCTAGATGCCTATCAGAGTGTCTCCCAATAACGTGTGGAGTGCCGCAAGGGTCGATTCTTAGACCTCTGTTGTTCAATCTTAATACGCCTCAATTAGCCAATATGATTCAAGATGGTATGATTTCTTATCACATGTATGCAGATGAAACACTGGCCCACCAAACAACTATAGCTCATTGAATTCCTTATTAAAGTGCATGAAACACGTTAATACCTGGATGCTTCAAAATTTACTGCAGTTAAATGAGGACAAATCAAAGTTATTCTCTTTGTTGCTGGAAGAAATACTCAGACTCTCTCCTGACTTTAACAGCCTGTCATTGAAAAATCTAAAATCAAGCTTGACACCATGTTGTTATCCTCAATTCAAACCCTAATTTCAGAAATCACATTAGCTCAATAACAAAATCAGACTTCTCCCATCTCAGAAATATGGCAGGGATCATAGACTTGATGTCAAAACTCAATCTGGAGAAATTTGTAATTCCATTTATCTCCAGCAGGCTGGATTGCTGCAATGGTTTACAGGTCGGACAGCTCCAGCCGTACCAGAATACTGCTGCCGTATGAAGAATCAAAATAAGCTTGACCAGTTCTCAGATCACCTCACTGGTTTCCTATCTCTGAAAGAATTGACTTTAAAATGATTCTGCTGGTTTATAAATCACTGAACGACCTAGGTTAAAAATATTTGTTTGATCTCCTGAACCAGTATAAATGTTGTAGACCACTTAGGTCAACTGGTTTGCAATTATTGGCTGTTCCGAGGGTTAAGACTAAATACGACAAAGCTGCTATTAACCACAATGCTAAAATACCAGATGATCTGAGACTATAAACACCTTGTAATCATAAGTGTAATCACAAGACTTACATTTTTATAATTATTATAATTATTATTGTTATTGTTATTATTGTTACTACTAAGATGTCTGAAAGTTTGTTTATTTATTTGCTTTATTGTGTGTCCTTGGATTGTCTCTGCTTGCTTGCTTTTGGTTGTACTTTATAAAGCAATTTGAGTTGCCAGTAGTATGATATGTGCTTTACAAATACATTTACCTTTCCTGGCATTGGTGAAAGCTCGTCTGGATAGAGATGGTTTCCCTTGTAAATGCCATTTTAAAACTAAAAGGCACTGTTAATCTATGTCTGCTAAAAGCCTATTGCCAAATGTTTGATAATGTGTTACCCACACTTAAGATCATTATGTCTAAAAGAAAATGCTTCTTAATGCAGAAATAATAGAAGTAAGCATGGTGGTAGTACTAAAAAGGGCTTGCAGACACAGTGGCTGGTAGTAAAATATTCTCAGGACACTCAGTTTTTATTTGTGTGAGAGACGCAAATGTTGATTTTACCCCAGAGAAGCTTTTAAAGGATGAAAGTCATGAGAGGGCAGTATCTTCTAATCCCATTTTTTTCTCCACAGCATTATTAACCGTTCTTAAGCCTCTGAGTGGTTGTTTCTCCTCATAAGTTCCCCATCTGAGTTTTACTTTTCTCATTTACTGTAAATGTGAGCCTCTTCGTACAGAAAGCCTCTGATTGTTGGTGTAATGTGGGACAGACCGCCTGCCTGTGTTCCTGACATAACACAAAATGTAGGGCCTATTATTCCTCGAAGCGTACAGTAGAGGAGCAAGCAGCAGTGTGGGGTAGAACAACCTCACAGATTCTGCTAAAATGCAAACAGCCAAATCACAGTCATCCATTCATCAAGGAAAACAAAGAAGTGGTAGTTTGTGAAACAGCTTGTGGTCATTCGAGCAGATGGCGACAGGAGAGACCTTTTTGTTCTGTTGATGTTTTTCTTCCTTTGTGTAGTTGAATTAATTTTCATATCATTTTCAGTGCTTGTGATGTTGTTTCACACAGTGTGGGAAAATGATCATTCATTCTGCGTCATCTGTGTGTTTTCTAGGGGTGTGGGCCTTCCTGTGGTTCGTGTGTTTCTGCCTGTTGGCCAATCAGTGGGGTCGCACTCATGATGACAGCAGTATCCCCCGCGATGCTGCACACGCCACCATTGCCTTCTCATTCTTCTCCATCGCCACCTGGGTGAGCAGGACTGTCTGTGTTTTTATTAAAACAGCTGAAATGTTACCATGTCACTTCAACACTGAGCGACAGCTGGAGTAAGAAGTTTAATAATATGATTGTTGCCCGGACTAAGATCTGACACTTAGGAGATAACTAGTGGTGCTTTTTGCCAATGAAGTTTATAAATTAGCTTCAGTTTTACCTCCAATGAAGATAAAACCAAACTTTTTCTGATAAGATCCATTTTGAAAAGAGAGAAAACCATTAATCATCTGGGTAATCCTGCCTCACAAGTGTATCCAGCAGTGAAAGGTCTCTGGGTTACTCTTGACTCAGACCTTAGCTTCAAAAACCATGTTGATAATATTACAAAGCCGCCAATTTCCAACTTAGAATTACCTCGGGAGTTAAGCTTTATCTGTATCAAACTGACTCATGCCTTTATCTTCTCATGATTAGATTACTGTAACGTCCTGCTAACTGGCCTCCCCAAGACAGTACTACTGACCATATCACTCCAGTACTCACCTCTCTACACCGGCTGCCTGTATCCTATAGGATCGGTTTCAATGTTCTTTCATTGGATTTCAAAGCTCTTAGTGAAATGGCATCAAACATAGTCAGAATTGCAAACACCCTGTTCAGACTGGCTTCCTGCTGGGACATATGTGGCCACATTATTTTTCAAGTGTGAATGCAAAAACGTCCCGGGCCACATATGAAGAACCATCTCCTCAGCCGAAGTCTCTGACCCGCTACAGTATAAATGTATTTTAACTCTTCTCAGTGTCCATACATTGATTTGTTTGTAGCCATAATATCGACACTGATCACCACATTGACACTTTTCTTAAATGGGTAAAATCCGAGCTGTGCATTCATTCATTCAGCCCCTCCTGACTCCTCTCTCTCGCTCGCTCTAGCGTCACACAGACACATGCAAACACTTACATCGGACGCATCATTAAACTCAGACTGGTTTAAAACAATGTAATTTGGTCTTAATGACCACTTATGACATATGTGATTATTTGCATATAGAGCGGTGACGAGAGACTTGATCATAAGTGGTCACAGGAGACACATTCAGGACGTGTTGTAATACCACATGCGAACAGACAAACTTAACGCTGATCTCTCAGGTGTTGACAGAGGTTAAACTTGCTGAATCAGTCTTAAGTGCCGATGCCCCAAAACTATGGAACCCTCTCCCACTGCGTACCTGACAATCAGACTCTGCTAAGGATCAACTCACAACAATCACTCTGGCTTTCCCTGACACCAGGAACCTTGTGTTTTACCAGACTGTTCTACCAACCTTAGTGGACTCGATCCTATTTTATTGGTCATATCATTTTATTGTCTCTGGTTTTGCAGTGACTCTCTGTCTTTTATTCTTTTATTATATATATTTTTTTTTATTGTATCATTGTTTCACGTCTAACTGGTTCTATGCTTTTACCTTTTTGTGAAGCACTTTGAGTGGCATGAAAGGTGCCACATAAATATAATTCATTATTATTATTACTCATTTAAAGCTGCCATTAACTGCAGTTCTTGCAGGAAACTCACCTGCTTGAGATTGTGACATTTAGGGCTGAAATTAATTATTATTTTTATCATTGATTAATCTGTTGATTATTTTCGTTGTGTGGTCCACAACAATTTCTGGAAACCCTAAGATGTCCTCCTCAGATGTCCACAAACCCAAGATATTCACTTTACTGTCAACAGAGGAGAAAAGAAACCAGAAAATATTCACATTTATGAAGCTGAAATCAGACAATTTTGAATTTTTCTTAAAAAAAAGACAACACCTAAACCAATTAATTGAAAATCAAAATAGTTGGTGACGAATTTATGAGTCGATCGCTGATGAATTGTTGCAGCCCTACTTATTGTGTTGTGTTTAATGTCAAACCTTTGCCTGGTAACACAGCTGAAGTCACTGATGGTACAAGGTTCTCCAGGTTGGTGCGTTTAAGTGCTGGAAGGGACGTCTAACGTTTGACTCTTTTGTGTCAGCAGAGACATTTTATTGCAAGAGACTGTTTTAAAGTTGAGCCATAGACTTCCATGCTCTGTAGCTTTTGCACTCTTCCAATAATAGATGAACAAGAAAAAGATTACCCTTATTGTCCAAATTTTTAAAACATCCTCAGCATTAGTGTGAAGTCAAAGTGATTTATCAAAACGATGCATAATCTTTCAATGGACCTGGACTGACCTTTACATTTCTCATCTCACTGTGCAGGGAATCCTAGCCTACTACGGGCTGGTTCGTTTCCGCCGTGGTGTCACTGAAGTTACCCTCCCGAACCACGCAGAGCCGCCATCAGATCACCACACCGCTTACCCTCCGACCTACCCCCCCACCACCTACAACCCCACCACCTACACCCCTACCAGTTACGCAGCCTATCCCAGCAGCATGCCCGACATGCACCAGCCGCCTCCCTTCGCCTCGAACCCTCAGCCGCAAGGAGACGTGGGCTACCAGCCACCCAACTACTGAGGCAAAGGGAGCTGACGCGGGCGAGGTGGTGTCCCCACTCATCTGTGGATAGAGTGATTGGATTTGCACTGCACAGACACGGAGCTGTATCATATTGATGTGGTTTTACGTTTGATTTATTAAATTTGTTGTTCTCAGATGTGAGAACCTGAGCAGTGCAACTGCGAGTCACAGATGTGGGACACTGCGGTTTACTTCCAACGGTCTGCGGTCAGATCTTGATACGTCAGACAGGAGTGTCGAGATTAGTGCTGACGATGATTAAGCAATCTATCTTTAGACCTCTGTGTAAAGATGCAACTCTTACCTCAAATGGGCCGATCCTGAAGGGGAGAGGGATGATGGAATGTACCCGGGAGGTCAAAGGTCACATCATGTGACTTTATGAAGCTCCAGTCAGAGTGGAAGAAAAAAAGCACGTAATGTGTTTACACCTTACTCTCTGTTGGAACCTGAGAATGTGCATTTGTACATAATTGTCGCTATGCAAAGCTGCCATTTTTACGGTTGTATGTGCGATTTACTTTCTTATTTAGTTTAGTGGATTTATTTTCCCCCTCAGTGCAGTTAGAGTATCTCGAGGCTGTTAATAGTTTAGGATGTAAAATTAAATAGTACAGTGGGAAACAACCTTTATAAAGCCAAATGTCCTGTGATTGTGGGCTATGGTTGGATTTTGTAGTTAGCCATATCACCATAAAACACCTTTTGAAACAAAGTTTTAGGGGTTAAATAATCTTTGTACTGCAGTAAAAACATTAGTGTTCACCATCTCAACTGATACTGGTTTAAAAACAATCTTCAGGTTGATGATGACAGGAAAACAACGTTGGAAACCCCCCATTTCCTGAGCTGTGACGATGGCTTTAATGTGTTAAACTTGCCAAACTGCAGAGTCATTCATTGGACGTGCGTAGTCAACGTTGCTCTTTAAACCTGCAGCTAACGTTCAGATAGTGAGGAGGGAGGGGAATGTAGATAACCATGCACTTATTGAACTAGTTTATCCACTGAGCATGTCCTATTTCTGAAGTCATTCATTAACCACTAGTAACAATGCTTCTTCTTCTTCTGTATGAGTAGTTTGACCTCACACCTGCTCCAAGGTCTCAGTGACATGATATGTCCTGTTTACACACCTAGTCCGAGCTGTTGGAGGCAGACTGCAGCGTGTGTGTCTTTGAAGATGACAGATTAACACTTTAGCCTGCGACAGTGAGAATCACACAGCTGTCCTGGTTTCCTTTGTGCCACTCAGTGGTGTTTATCAGTTTGACACCTCAACCGCCTTCCGGCTGTCGTAGCTCAGTTGAAGTGACAGATAATAATTGGCCTGAGATCAGTTTCTTTTATTGTTCCAAGGTTGTTGTGGAGGTGTAGGCTGACTTCAGACATGACACCATTGTCTGAGACCATATATCTGATGCTATACCACAAATTGAATGTGATTATATTCATCAAACTTGACATTGTCATTTGCAATCATTAAAAAAACTGATTATATGTTTTGACCCACCTGCAGTGCATAACCCACTGAACCCACAATGTATGATTAACACTGCTGATGATTTGTCTTTTGTATCTGAAGGAGAAAACTGAACTCGAGTTTTTTTGGGGAAATGAAAGTGAATGAGAGCAAACTGTCCCGTGATCAAATACTGACACTGTTATATTTCAGTTGAACAGCTGCACTCGAGTGATTTTCTTTTGCTCGGTTTCATGCTCTGTAAAATCAAGTTAAAACTATTGTGTGAAAACTTCAGTGTATTAATGTTAGACCACTGCTCGTATTGAATAACTCAACTGATCATGAATTTTAAAAAATTGTTCCTTTGGACTTTCTGTCTCCAGCATCTTCCTGCACACTATTGTAATGGTAATGAGGATGTTGACTCATGAGCCCACATTAAATTTACAATGAGCTTGCCAAGATAACTGTTGATTATTTTTGTAGATTTAGTTATATTGTAACTAAATATAGATGTGAGAAGACAGGAACCTGTCTTATTATTCACATCTCAGCTTGATACGACACCTCCTCCAAAGAGCGGCCATTTGTTTGCCTCTGTCAGGATTACGTAAAAACTACTGAAATGTTTTTCCATGAAAGTTTGTAGAGGGGAGAAACATGACCCAAGATAAACCTTACATTTTTGAGAGAATCCGGATAATCAGGCTGATCCAGGAATTCTGTATCCCTTTCTCCAATATGGCAGGATACAGTGTTTAACCAAGGTGCAGCTACGCACTCTCAAAGTCCCTTCTGGGTTTTTTTCTTAATCACCGAAGTTGTGATGTTGCCATTTGCTTTTATCTGTTGGTGTAAGGAGCATGACTTTCTTCAAATAATTTTGTTTATAGAATAAAATCACTCACAGGATGTTCGGACATAGTGAGACCATAGACCGTACACAAATATTTTTGACTTTATCTCTACTACAGGTTATATATAGTACAGCCTTCCAGGATTTTAACAGGTTATTTTGGTCCTCTGTAGCATGTGAGGGCTTTGGATTACACATCACTGAAGGGAAACAGTCAAAACACTTACTTTTAATAAATTTGTGTAGAAGAGCATTTCAACTGTTTCGAAACCATAAATTTTACTGTTGTACTGCTCCTGGTCAGCCATATATAGTGAAACAGACTTTTCCACAAATTCATAATAAATGATGGCAGCACATACATTTTTAAGATAAAATAAATTATAACTTTAGTCACCAGGAAACCTCTACAGTTAAAGAAAGTTAAATTGCATAAATATTTCAGATGTTGATTCTATTGTAGTGAAGCCTACGTCAGGAAATATTAGCTGGTTCATGCATTTTTTCCCCACGTTTTTCAAGTGCACATCCCCATCAATTAAGTAATAAAACACAGAAAAAGTAGGTCAACACTGTTTGACACCAAATACATAAGAAACAAACTGAGCTGATAAAACTCAATACCACTGTACACGCACCAAGATACCTAAAATACCAACAAATGCCAATCATTTTAAAGTATGTCAGTTTTAAAAAATGTAAGTTTTGTCCAATGCTCTTGCATATACGCACACACAAATTAATTGTTCAATTCCTCAACTCTCCCCAGATCTTGTGCTACATGTCTGGTTTTAGCGTTCAGAGATGGAGAGAGGAGAAAGGTTTCCGGGGAACTCCACAGTCTATGATTTTTCCTGAGGGATGTTGTGGAGTTTCATTCCTGAAGGGAGTGCTGTTCTCTTTTTCCTCCATTAGACCCCCGTAACACCTTCTACACACCGCCAGATATTTGTCTGCTCCGCCGATCACTTCCACCTACGGCACAAACAAACAATAAATGTCCCGTTAGGAAAAATATTGAAAGATGGAAGAGGCATCTTTCTTTTTCACATTGTCTGGAAATGCACCAAATCGACCTGCTCTTCACTTAAATGTGGGGAGGTTTGTGGCAGAGACACACTATCTCAATAATGCTCAGTAATTATTTGACCTATAAAACTAAAAAAATAATTAAAAGTAAAATATAATCACTTTAGATATTAATTGAAAATATACATGGTCAGGTATTTCAGATAATAAAAAAAAAACTTCCCTTTAAATAAAGGCCCTGTTCAGACCTGGTATTGACATTTGGTAGAGAGATCTAATCATAAGAAGGAAACTTAAAGTTTGTCTGTTCACATCTGGTTTTAAAATGTGTCCTGAATGCATCTCAAGTGAGTATTTGAGGTCAGATCTCACTTCCCTGCTGTATGTATGAACAAACATAATTTCTGTTCACAAAGGCCTAATTGTGTTGTTTTACACAGTCTGACTATACACAAGTGTCTGTTGTCAAATCAATGTGCTGCAGTTTGCAATGAAATAAAAACCCATTTGGGGAAAAAAAATAGAAAATTGTTAAGTGGCAGCGAGTACATCACACACACACACACAATTCATCAATACATGGGAAACACTAAGAAGTTCATTGTCAAACTGTAGAGGGTCAAAGGACGTCAGCTGAGTAGGCGGTCCTTAATATGTGGTCCAGGGTGTATTTGCATCAACACAGCTCAAAGAATGTGACCACATTCAACCTGGACCACCTCAAAATGTGGTCTGAGTGGTCGGATCCTTGGGATCGTTCACAACTGTATTTGAATGGATAGTTCGCCAATAAATGAAAACTCACTCATTATCTACTCACCACTATGCCAATGGAGGGGTGGGTGAAGTGCTTGAATCCACAAAACACTTTTGGAGTTTCAGGGGTAAACAGCGCTGCAGCCAGTCGACTTGAAGCGGTGTCATTTCCACCACGTTTTTAGCCTAAGGTTAAAAACATGGTGGAAATGACGCCGTTCCGAGTCGAATTTGAATGCCGCGGCTTACGGACACTTGGATGACACCAGAGGAGTGGTATTGAGGCATTTAGTTTTGTTCTGTTGTTTTTTTTACATTTGAAAAATTGGTTACCATTTACTTAAATTGTATTGGATTTGGCTGCAATGTGTTTTACCCCCCGAGACTCCAAAAGTGGCAAAGTGGTGTGTAGATAATGAGTGAATTTTAAGTTTTGGGTGAACTATCCCATTAAGCTGTCCACCTGTAATTGGATCATCCAAATCAAACGGTTACAGCAGGTCTGAAAAGGGCCCAAATATTGTTCAGTTTATTGATGCAAGATTGCCTCCTCACCTCCTTCTCTGATCCTATCCTCTTGGTGTAGGCAGCTTCTTTGTAACACTGCATGCAGACAGCGTGGAGCTTCACCACGCTCTCTGCCAGAGGGATGAGATTCAGGATGTTTCCAAATGGCTGCAGGAATGCACAAAACAGCAGGAAAACAGTCAGGTATAATTACATTACAAGGACAGAAGAGACACTATAGTGTGAAATAATGAGCACATTGAAAGAGTTGAGGAGCTGCGCATGCAGATTGTTCACAGTACATCCTCAAAAATGTTTGGCATTTTGTTGTGTCTAAACCCATCGTGATACTCTGTCTGACCCTTGAGCATCCACACAGTGCCTGTTTGTTAATAAGAACCAGCATCACGCTGAGGGGGAGAGACAAACAGGAAAACTTACCTTTCTCTGGAAAGTTCCATCCAAGGCAGCTACAATGATTGTCTTTCCTAAATTGGCCATCTCCTCACAAAAATCCACCGTGTCTGGAAACTACAAGAACATAAAAAAAAAAATTAAAAAAAATCACAGATTTAGTGGGCGACCTCCTGACACTCAAATGTGTTAAGACAAAGAATTTGTGAAACACACGGTTCCTCTAAATTAGAACTTTTCACAAGTCCACAATAATACACGTTGTGTTCATCCTGGAGGGGAAATGTCTAAGCCCAAAAAAGAAAGCGG